>NC_081159.1:18123750-18425000 GCF_012432095.1 Onychostoma macrolepis | reverse complement strand
GTAACACTAAAATGGCCTTACAAATAATAAATGTTAAATCAAGTCTTCACGTGTAGGCTATTTGGAAATAGGTGTTCGGCTATAAGGTGATTAAATCACTCATCTGTTGTTTATTGTTAGATCGTGATATGTAATGCCTTAAATAGCCTAATATTAATAATTGATCCTTTTTGTAAAGCCATAGTTGTGTGAGTTGGTGCCAGCAACATATAATGGTTTCATGGAGTTACTTTGATGTTAAATAGGCTAAATGGATGTTAATAAATGTCAGCATGAGAGTTCCACGATAAACTGTGTTTTTGTCTGGTTCTTCATTTTGTGTTTGATGAAGGGGTGACCTTTTATACTAAGAAAGTACCTTTGCTATTTAACCTGCAATATACAAACACACACATAAGAGATTATTTAAAGAAGTAATTCAATGCAGCGGAAAAAGAATAAGGGGGAAAAGGTGTGAATATGCAATTTGGTCTATACTGAAATGACTTTTAAGTTTAAGGAATAACATAAAAAAAAAGAGAAAAACCTTTAAGCCATCAACAATAGTAAAATTAAATGGCATCACGATGGCTCTAACAACCTCTACAAATGGCAAATTTACCCTCTATTCTTCGTCAGTTGGTTCTAACCTGAAATAATTGAACCTGAAAAAAACATCTCTCTATTGTTATGAAACACATGAAAGAAATGGTACCAGATAATTTGGTCATGAACTGTTTCTCTCTTATAAAAAGTAGATATTGCTTGCTTGTTGCTTCTCCACTGTTGACAGCTAAGGTCCTTAATCAGACCAACGTTTTGTAATTAGCTTATACTACCACTAAAAGCCTGCTAACATGTACAATAATTGTAATTTATTCTTTTGATACTGCCAATTATTGCACAGTTCCTGCAGAGTAATAATTAGTTTGGATTGTTATAGCACACCAAGATTTAAAAAACATGGCTACTAAATAAAATTTGCAGGTTTAGCTATAAACAGTACAGTTATTAAGACTTCAACAAATTTCAACAAACATATCCAAATATTATTTATGCCTTACCAATGCCTTATGTTTTTTTTTTAATAGGACACAGCAAACATGCTCAAATATATTATGTAGGCTATTTCTTATTTTCTTACATGGAAATACTGTACAAAAAATAAGTGGATATAATAATTACGTTCACATGACTTTGGGAGTAAATCCTTGTTCCTGCATATTCTTTTTCTTGGACATTTCCTTGGCTTACCTTACGATGCATGATCTCTTAATAACGGGTAATTTCATGGTAAATGTAGCGGTAATCCCCAATGCTGATTTGTTAAAAACAGTTTCCTATTATGGTTTGGGTTTTGACCTAAAAACAACTTTTTTTGTGCTTTAATTACCTATCCTGCTTAGAGCACTACACAGAAAACAAAGCCTGACTGCACAGCATTGCCCCGAGGCATCACAGAGAAAAATAACAAGACTGTCAGTGTCACATTATGCATCACTGCATTACACTGAAAACCTGTACAATAAATAATAATAATAAATGATAGTAATTTATGATAATAAATGACTAAATCAGAAATGAAGACCAGGCTAAATCATTTGAACTGTATTAACAGGCAGCAGATGAAAATATGTAGTGTTTGCATCGAAAGTGAAGAGTGCACATAAGATTGAAGACGATGTAGTTATATGCCTTATTTCTCACCAGAAAAGCTATTAACGTATGATCTGTGATTTACAATTCTTTTCTCAACTTCAATTTTTCAATGTAGTAGGAGAGTAAAGCGGACAGAAAACAATGTGGAAACTGATGTGAACCTTTATACACAGGTTAGATAACAATAATAATAATGTATTATTAAATCCCTTATTATGGTCCAATCTTTTTATGTAGCATTCCTGCTGAATAAAAGTATCAATTTATTAAAAAAAAAATCTTATGACCCCATTTTTGAACAGCATATAATAACAATAATAATAATATTCAAAAATACTAATGTATTAAATATGCAATGCATCAAGGATTCATAATAATAATTATACATATTAATCATTCAAGCATTCATAATTAAATTATTATTATTTTGTAGCATTATATTGTAGCTTTTGATTTTGTAGCATTGTAGTATTATCCTTATTTAACTCAACAAAGCCTATTTGTATTTAAAAAGTGCTATTCACGAAATCAGTGTAACAAGTCGTCAGTAAAATAAAATATTTAGAAAGCCAGATTACTAAATGGAACTTAATGCTTACTTATTGTCGCATTACTTACAGTTCACATATCTCATAAAAACTGTTTTAATAAGCTAAAATATCCTAATGTGAATCTGAAATCTTACTTACAACAGCTTTTGATGACCTACAAAGCAAAAAAAGGAAACTGATTCACATTAGTGCCTGTGATTTCATAAAAATGTTTATTTTTGTAATATGATGACTCAAAACTTGCCCTTTTCACATCATATAACCCAATACACTTTTATTTCAGAATCTGTCCACAAACACACCACTTCTCCCATCCATCATAAACTGAACACCCAAACGTGACAGCATCATCAATAGGTGCCTCTCTTTGAGGGCAGTATCTGATCTGTCACCAAAGAACACATTGCCATCATGCCCAACTCCTCTACGTACAGATAGTTACGATCCTGTGATAACTAAAGAAAGATAAAGAGCTGCTGGATAAAAATGTTCCTTTTTTTCTTTCTTTTTTTTTTTTTTTTTTTTAAAGATGTTAACAGTTAATGAAGGAAAGGGAAACGTACAAAGAAGGGATGACAAAGTGCTCAGTCACAAAAACCACAGATTAAAAATTCTCTGAAACAGAGACATAATAGCTTGCAAATTTAGCACAGCTTATACCATCTTGAAAGATTGAATGCATCCATTTAAATGATCATACAATATCATAATATGCCATACCACCATTTCTCCATCCTTGGGGAAAAAAAAAGAGTGAAAGTTTTCAGGCAGTCCGAACTTACAGACCTTTTTTACCATGATATTTTATATCTATTTTGGGTTTATGACTTATTTACATTTTATAAATACATGAAAACAATTCCAATTTCAGATGTATCACTGCAGAAGCACTGCATTAATGTTATTTTTAGAATACAAAGGTTTTACAAAGGAATTTTAAGCAACCATAATAATGAGAGATCACATTCTGAGCAATTCCTTGACCGAAACATCAAGGAAACTGGACTGAATTGGCCATACAATGTTCTTAAAATGGCATACAATGCTCTTTATATCAGACTGTCATTTGGGGTCTAATTTAATAGTCCTCTTGTGTTATTCTCGCATTCTTTGCCAAGGTCTTCATCGCTGTTTTTGACTTCCTTTGAACTGGTATTACTAGGAGCGGTTTTTCTATTTTTCTCCTTTTTTTCATCCAGCTTGGGATTTGTTGATTCCGAAACAGGAGCTTTTAAGACAAAAACATTTACACACTCTACACAAAGAATAAAGACTTTATCATTAAAGTGCCCCTATTATGGATTTTTGAAAATTATCTTTCATGCAGTGTGTAACACAGCTTTAAGTGAATGAAAACACCCTGCAAAGTTTTAAATCTGAAAGTGCACCGTGTATAAAGTAATTGTCTCTCAAAAGAAAGAGTCGACTCTGAATCATTGAAACGAGTCGTTTTTAAAACTAATCTTAAGCCTTTTCATGTTGAAATGAAACATTAGCATATTGCCGCCCACTATTTGCCACTAGGTGCCACTTTTAGGGCGTTAAAAATAGCCGTTTCCACGGTAACGGCTGTACACAAATCAGCACTGCTCACAATCACAATCACAAACACTGCTTTAAATGAAATCGACCAATCACCGCAGATTAGCGTCACACAAAGGAGGGGTTTGGAAGAATGAATCATTGAGCGAATCGTTTGTGAGTCGTTGAGCAAATAAGGTAAAAATAAATGCATATTATAAGAAAATGAAAGTGTTTTTTGACCTTGCATGCATGTCATGCTGTTGTTGGGGACTCCCAAAACCAAAAACAAGAACCTTTCATATAGGGGCACTTTAATAATTTGACTGATTTTGATTCATTTGTCTTATGCATTTATTGTATTTTAGGTTTTACTGATTATAATCTATTGGATCTCTAACCGGACAAGACAAAGCATGCGTTTTGACTTACGCTCTAGATTTAAAAAATGGCCACCATCTGCTTCACTGCTTCCAACAGCATCATTGTCTTCCTCACTGAGTTCCACTATTCGCTGTCTTGCACTCTCAAAAACAGACTTCAAAACAATGGAGTCCTCAAAGATCTAAGATATAGAGAGACATTTAACAATCTCCACACAATTCATCAGCTATATTCACTTACACAAATAGCCACAAATGATTTGTGCCTTGCAAAAAATATTCAGGCCCATATTGGGGACAGTTCAACACAAAATTATAATCCTGTCAGGACCACTATCGTCAAAGATAATTGACAATTAGCATAAAGTTTGGATTGGCGGTATGGTTCTGTTCTGGGCAAGAACTCCCTGCGCATCCATGCAGACTAACATGGAGATAAGAGCAGGGAGAGCAGCAATAACCCCCCGAGAGTAAACGGAACAGAACCAACCTACATGTATTACAGATATCACTAATGTTCAATAATTGAATATACACATTTTAGAAATTAGTCTGATTCAAAGGAGAATCAGAAGGCCAAATCCTGACTGGACAAGAGGAGGAGCTGGGGATGGAGGAGGGTAATTAGCTATTGAGCAATGTGAAAACTGCTGATAAACCTAAGGGACCTTACATATGAATGTCGAGATAGGCATCGTATTCCTATAGGTAAAGGTGGATCAGCTGAGACTCAGGTGACGCTACGCTTGATTTCTGTCATCATTTACGTATATTTAAGTTTTGTTTTGTTTTGTTTTTCTTCTTCTGTTGAGCACAAAAGAAGAAATTTTGAAGAAAGTTGGAAACCCAAGAGTTGACGGTAGCCATTGACTTCCATAATATGAAAGAAAAAACTGTTTTATGAAATCAAATCACTAGACAACTGTTTGGTTACCAACATTCTTCAAAATGTCGTCTTCTGTGTTCAACTGAAGAAAATAATACAGGTTTGGAACAACTTGAGGGTGAGTAAGTGATCACAGAATTTTCAATTTTGCGTGAGCCATCCCTTTAAGTACTAAAGTAATAGTTTTAATGTTTAATGCAAATGTGACCCTGGACCACAAAACCAGTCATAAGGGTCCATTTTTTCGAAATTGAGATTTATACATCATCTGAAAGCTGAATAAATAAGCTTTCCATTGATAGGACAATATTTGGTCGAGATACTACTATTTGAAATTCTGGAATCTGAGGGTGCAAAAAAATCAAAATACTGAGAAAATCATCTTTAAAGTTGTCTAAATTAAGTTCTTAGCAATGCATATTACTAATCAAAAATTAAGTTAAGTTTTGATATATTTACAGTAGGAAATTTACAAAATATCTTCTCGGAACATGATCTTCACTTAATATCCTAATGATTTTTGGCATAAAAGAAAAATCAATAATTTTGACCCATACAATGTATTTTTGGCAATTGCTACAAATATACCCCAGCGACTTAAGACTGGTTTTGTGGTTCAGGGTCACAAATATGAACAGACTGTTTTTACGTTTACCAGAGATGAAAAGATCTAAAATCCTGTTAAATCTATTTGCATAAATGTTGCAATACCATTGCAATGCACTGAATGCAAAGAGTAAAAAGTATTTTAAAGTATTTGTTTTAAAGTATTTTTAAAACAATGTACATAAGTCAAACCTGAGATCCTTCCAGATTAAATGTCTGAGCATTGTGGCACATCTGCATGATATCCTTTTCCAGGTCAGCAATGCACCTGTATTTGTGATTACGTACTCTCTCCTGCATAAACAAAACCAGGAAAGATTCGATAGAATACAAGAACAATGCAAAAGGTATGTTAACAGCCATATTTCCTGTGAAATTTTAAAGTAATGACAGATTTTCATCAAATCTGTAAAAAAAAAATTCTGCTTCCTTCATATCGTTCTAAAACGCAGCCAGCAAAAACACACAACCTGTGTGACAAGACATTTCTTGAGCTGAAAAGGATGTCAGTGTGGATAAGCAGTAAGAATGGAAAAAAGTAAAGAATAGCCTGGTGGAAAAGGGGAGTGATGGAGGCAGAGGATGAGGACTGGGCATTACTGACCCTGATCCTCCTGAAGTCGACTGGCTTGCGGATGAGCTCGTAGTACTCTGGCACCTCTTTTCTTGAGGGCAGCTGAACGAAACCTTTACTGATCTGTCGGCCCAACCTGTAGAATGGTGATATATTAAAAAAAAGGTACAAAAAAAAAAAAGAGCTGTTATTATGCATTTTATTGTACTGTCTGACATGAAGCACACATGCAAAAATAAAAGGAAAGAGTACAAACTTAAAACTGCTGGCAAAGTTTGTCGTAAATCACTTTGTTTTAGTGTCGCGATTTGCATCACGTCAAGAAATAATAACAGCCGCCAACAACAAACTATTAAGTCTGTGTGTTTAACTACTGACGTGTCCTTGTAGTTGATGACCATGTCTACGATGGTGTTCATCTGTTTTGTGAGCTTGGGAGGGTTGGGTGGCAGTTTCTCGGCAGGAGGGCGACCCCGTCGCTTTTTGACCTTCTCCACCACCTCCTGACCAGTCTCAGAGCCCTGGTTGCCTTGTTGATCGCTTTTTCGTTTCTTTAAGTTACTTTCCTCCTCCATAACCTCAGACACTCCGTTTTGGATGGCCTGAGACTGAGGAAAAGACATTTTGACAAAGAAACAGTGATGAGTAGTACTGGATATGACAGAAATAAGGATTTTGCCGTTTTAAAAATATAATATTTATATAAATATTTTCATGAAGTTTTAACTCTCATTCTTACAGCACCCATTTACTGCAGAGAATCCATCGGTGATCAAGTGTCATGCTAAACTTTTCCAATCTGTTTCAATTAAGAAACAAATTGCCTGAGGGCGAGTAAGTTTCAGCAAATTTCCATTTTTGGGTGATCTATTCCTTTACTAAATTAAACTTTATTGTAAAGTTCTGAGTTACAGTTTAGGTTACAATTTCTAAAAAAAAAAAAAAAAAAAAAATTCTTATAAACTATTCTATAATGTATAAGCGCCAATCAGGACATTATTATGGAAAAAAAATAAATAAATAATAATAATAATATAGTGAATTTGCTGCTGTAATATTATTTAAGGCATATTAATAACCATCAGAGAACCTAATTTTAACAGTGTTTTGTGCCATCATCAACCTTCTCTATGCAAATAACAATTGAAACTTTATGGTAATGAATGTACTATGAACATGTACAAGTTTGCAAGATATAGGACGCTGAATTAAAGCAAGATAGTCAGTATTAAACAACTGAACAGTTTGATGAACTTTCTGGCCTTTCATCCAAACACTTCCATGTCCAACTCATCATCATCTTGGCTATAAATCTCACCAGCCAATCTGCCTTCAATCTTCAGTCCCCTCTAACACGAGCAGCTGCTTTCACTTCCATTTTAATATTTGATAAAGAATCACTTAACAATATCCCACTAGCTCTGTATGATCCAACACAGGGGCTGCTGGGGAGGCAGGAGACGCTGGTACACTGATCTTCAGTCCCATTGTGAATGAACTGATCGACGTTTACGGCGATGCTGTTCTCCAGCCAATACACCTGACATAACGGAACAGTAACGGCCGAATGAGTTTCATTAAAAACGGGTCTGGAACGCTGCGACTAGCAACATGCACGCGCCTCACGTGTGATAATAAGCAAATGCGGAATTCACTGGATGGGTGGGTGTGTGTGTGTGTGTGTGTTGCCGAGTCTGTGTTTTACACAAAGGCAATTAAAGTGCAGTGATATGCCTGCCGCAGAGAGTATATGAGAGGGATGAAAATATGAATTCTGAGTATGACGCTATGCAGACAGCGCCAGCCATTGATGTCTAAATCAAACACAAGCGCGGCGCACAAAACGCTCTCATATACTTTTATATGCACAAAGAAATCAGACAAAACAAGACGCAATGTACTGACGTGAGAGAACAGCCCTCACAGACGCAAACATTTCATGCAAATATCTTCTACACGGGCGTAAGACAAATATGAAAGCGCGCAGAGAAACACACGGAATGCATTTATTCACACGTACCCCAGGGGACCATGTGGAAGGAAGGAGGCCTAATAATCAACAGCATAATAATGGAATGCACGCTGACACACACACACAAGCTCGCATGCACAGACGCACAACTGAACCGCTGCGCACAAAACATGCAGGGTGTTTGCAAAAAGCACATTCAGAAGAGTCTGTACTTGGTGCAGCAAGCCAAAACCCTTGTTACGCTACACAAGTCTATTCCTGTAACCTCTAGAAAGAAGAAAAAAAAGGTGTCAGGATCCACACAACCGATTTGTCTGGGCAATGCTTTCCTTCACCAGACACAGTTCACACCTACACACACACACACACACACACACACACACACCCTCTCTCACTTTCTGTCTGTGTGCCCATGTGCTGAAGCCTGGTGTGATTGCGTGCTCTATGCGCAGGAGAGAGAGCAAGTGAGAAGGAGAGTGTGTGAGAGAGAGAAAGAGAGAGAGAGGGTGAGAGAGTGAGTGAGAGAGAGAAAGGAAGAGGGCGATTTACCTGACTGTGGTCTCCAGGCTGGCTCCAGTCTGGAGGAGAGAGAATTAGCAAACCAGCATTGCAGCGCGCAGCCAGTCTCTTCATCAGCTGATCACTCAAAACGCACAGCCCGAAAGGGGGGCGAAAAGCGCCCAGCTTTTCATACACAAATCAATTGCTGTTAGGATGTTGAGAGAGAGAGAGAGAGAGAGAGAGAAAGAAAGAGAGAGAGAAAGGAATAACTGTGAGATGCCTTTCTGCTAGTTTGTCCCCGTGGAAAGGCCTGCAGCTCGCTTTTCTCTCTCTCCACCCTCTCTCTCTCTCCTTTTCTTTCTCACTCACTGCATGTTTTAATATCGACTGTCGCAATCTGGTTTCTTTTCCTTTTTTCCCTTTCCCGTCTCCCTCTCTTTTATGCTCTCCTTCAGTCTTTTTTAACCGCCCTTCTGTTAAAAGAAGCGGGCTCCATTTTTGTGCCTATGCAGATGGTTTTTTGCAAGCTTTACTGACATCTTGAGAGGATTCCAAGGTTGTTAATGTTGTGTTGCACACACTCTCAAATACACACGCACATAAATTGGCTAATGGCATGTTTGTATCTGAGTCTGGGAGCTTTTAAAACATAAAAAAAGAATAGAGATTCTGGTGAAATCATTTGGGGCTATAAATATTACCAGATAGTCCAAAACATAATAGTTTCTGTCTGCTTCCCTTTGAGAACTGAGACTAATAACTTGTAAAGTAGCTTCACATGTAGCTCACAGACGTGGCATATGCTTAATTATTTTTATGCTGTATTATTGCAAGGGCTCAGCGGTGTCCTGATATTACTTGGAATGTATTCTTGGTCAAACATAATCGGCTGATGGCAGACCTGAGACACATTCATTTTGAAATGATGTCGCTGAATTGGTATGGGTGTGAAAATGTGCTTTATACAGTCAATAATTGAAATAGACGAAACAGACCCTGAGAAAAAAAGCTGAGAATTTTGTATGAGGGGCACATACAGCAATAAAAATAACTTAGCCATGTGTTTATCATATTTCTAGTTAAAATGAATCCCTGCAATAAACCATAACCTGACAAATAACTCTTCATGTGAACAGCAAAGAAACTTAGAAGAGTTTGTGATAATACATCAAATCGGCTCTATATAATGTCATGTGTTATCAATTTTAGCATTATGCAATCTGATTTTAAATTCATGATGAAAGTTCAGTTTAATAAATTGCCAAAATTTCCTAGGAGGCTAAATTGCCATCTGTCATCAGAAATCCCTGTGATGAGTCATATTTCTGCTTTCAATATTTTCCTTAAATTTTCATGAATGAAATATGCCTCTTAAGTGTCTGTGTAAAATCAGAGGCAGTTTTAAGATGCAACATTGTTCATGCACATTTGCCATGGCAACAGCTTCATTACAAAAGCCATTGTTTAATTTATCAAACAATCTTATCTAATCATATTCTTGACAAACCTCTGAGAAGTATCAGTATTGTTTTATCCCGGAAGAGCAGATTTTTATTGTATGCATGTGTTGTGGCATGATTACACGCCTTCATAATTTTACATTTCATATGCATGTTTTGCTATCAGGTCGACAAGGGCATTTTGGTAAAACATCTCAGGCGGTTACTATGGCAACACCACGTTTTACTGGCTGCAGACCGCACCGAGCTGTAATGCTATAGCATTCCATCACAAAACACAGACACACACTTTGTCGTACCGACACACTGAGCTGAACATTCTCAAACACAATGAGTCTCTGAGCTACATAATCCAACGACATGCTTAACTATAATCAATGAAGTTAATGTAAGTCCATGCACGCATCTACATAGGTGATGTGTCAGGTATCAAAAACATAGATGTAGTATGTCATGTTATATAAAAGCTACACAAAAAAGCAAATCTTCTAAGCTAACCTCAATAGACACAGCCTTCAAATTAATTTCTCACCACAAGATATTGTTTGTATAATACTATGGGCTGCCTTTTATCTGACAGCCATCTATTTTATTTTTCATGACAGCTACACTGATTCTAAATAAAAATGTCCCTCTTTTTGTGAATAATTTCTTTTGTCATGTTACCAATTGCAAACAGGATTGTGTAGCCTCAAAAATGGGCTCCAATTGATCGTCATTATGCAGTAGAATGCAATATCACACAGGATTTCATTTAAAAGATTAAATTCACACAAAAATGAATTAAAAAAAAAAAAAAAAAAAAAGTCATCAGTTACTCACCCTCAAGTTGATTCCAACCCTGAAAGACTTTTTTGTTTCCTGTGGAACACAAAAGAATTTGTTTTGAAAAATGTACTAGCTGCTCTTTACCATGCAGTTACAATAAATGGGGAATGGAGTTTTTAAGCTTCAAAATAATCATAAAAAAAATAAAATAAATAAATTGGCCAGTGATTCTTAATGACAAAATATGAAGTCTAATATTTTGTATTTTTTGTAACACACACACACACAGTATATATAGCAAGATGCAATAAAATGGCAAAAGACATCTGACTGATACATATGTACTTGGGCACAATTTTAATTTTTTTTTGATTATCTGATGTATTTTTCAGACTCATGGTTCTCGAGAGATCCTCTCCTAAGATTCGCGAAATGCCACTGAAATGCAGTATCATAAAAGTAGTCCATACTACTTTTGCTCTATGTAAGTTTTTGGAGTTTCGTCATGTTTTCAGTGGAGAAAACATCCAGTTGTAACAACTGAATTCTAAATGATAAGCTCTTCATGACAAGTATTAAATTCAGATGATGTCCGAACAATCAAATGCCCTTCACACTGCATGTGAAAGCCATGGAGTGGCATTTCTTATCAGAGTAATAATTACCCATCTGTTTGAGTTGGGACACCATAACTCTCTATGGGGTTAAAAAGAGCAGATCACAGTCAAATGGCATATGTTCACATATCTAGACCAGTTTCTATAAATGCACCACTGAAAACATTCTAAGCAGCTGTATCAGTGTCTGGTGTGGGAGCTGCTCCCTCCTGAGCAGACAGCGGCAGAGGCTGGTAAAATTAGCTCATCACCGGCTGTGCTACTGAACACTGATATCTTATACGGCTCAAGAAGGCCAAGTGTTTTAAAAAGCCACATTTTCTGTTCTTCAATCTAAAAAATGAATTATACAGTTCAGGCGAAGATCAACATTTTAAGACATTTTGTCTTCCGGGGGACCAGCTAAAGTTCCCCATGGGAAACACGGCTTAACAAACGAACTAAATGTCACTGTGAAATTCCACAGAATTTCCACATTTCTTTTGTTGCGTAGACTGTAATACACTACACGACTTTTAAAATCTCAACAGATTTGAAAACACTGGGCATTACTTACCGACTTGTAAAAGCTGTCCGTCAGACACTGAAGGACTGAGGATCACACACTACCAGACTTTGAAGTTGTTCAGATAAACAAACTCACACAGAAATGTGTGCCTCGTTTGCTAGAAGATGAGTGACGACAAATGAAAACACAACCATGTTCTCTAAAATCGGCTCAAAATATCAAAAATGTTTGATATCCTCCAACTGATCTGGAATCAGCTAAAAAAATCGGAGTCTGTAAATCTGGCCAAAAATCGTGTAGTGAATTCCAGCATTTACATGATAAAACCACGGCACTTAAACAATTGGTACTTAATTACTACTATATTCTGCTACATGTTACTTTTAATGTTTTCGTGTAATGTTGTGATACTCTTTTGGTCAGAAAATGTCTTTACCTGCAGTCGCCGCATATGCAGGTGTTGAACTTGACAAAAACCTTCTTGATCATTTACAAAAGACAGATTGCAGTTTTTAATGAATTGTAGGCAAATATCCACTTCCTGCGCTCTTATGGCTCTCTGTTTTAAAGCGTCCTGTTAACCATTTCACGGAGTGGGAAATGATCAATTCAGTCAGTGATCAGTCCAAATGATTCAGAACGATTTAGGTCTTTAACTAGTTCGGCCGATTCAAAAGAACTGATTCAATTGCACTCATGAATCGGGGAATCACTGGTTCAGATTCTAAACGAACTACTGAAACATTGGGTGTGTTTACACTCTGATTTTTGTCAGTTCGATTGTTATAATAATAATAATAATAATAAAATGAATAATATTTCTTTGTAGATTTGTTTCCCGAGTTAGGACGACCTTCCTCATGTCTGCTGATCATCTGCAGTCCAGCTTTTCGCCGTTAGATGGCATTACAACTGTATGAATTCTACAGATCTAAAACACAAAAAGAGAGCAAAGTAATGCAATATTTGCAGTAAACACAAGGTGGTGATGTAATCACATATTTATTTACTTATATATGAACATGACATTTACATTTTATTCACTTTTATTAAGAGTTCTTAAAATCTAGATTTCAGATTTTGGAAATGAAGAGTGTATAGCCTACTTGGTAAAATATATATTACAAGAAACTAATTCAAGCTTTTAAAATTTG
Organism: Onychostoma macrolepis; assembly: GCF_012432095.1. Taxonomy (NCBI): domain Eukaryota; kingdom Metazoa; phylum Chordata; class Actinopteri; order Cypriniformes; family Cyprinidae; genus Onychostoma; species Onychostoma macrolepis. Next base: position 18,411,861 of record NC_081159.1, on the reverse strand, counting down.
AAAAAATTTATATAATCCTAAAATGCATATAAATTTATATATCACCTAAAATGAATATATAAAACTGTTTTGACATGCAGTTTCCTATTATAGTAGGTCTTTATTACTGTCAGTCTGCATAACTGGTATTTGTATATCTGGAAAACATAACTGTCAGTAAAGAAGAGAATAAATGATGCAGCTTGTAATACCAACAGTGCACTGCACTTTTGAAAATACTGCTCTCTTTAATATTACACCTGTTGGAAAACAACCTGTCGCATTCATCTCAGTCATATGATTGAACAGGTCGTTCAGAGGAGATGTCTGAATGGATGAAGAGAGCATGGGAAAATGTCATATCAATCAGAAGAGCTTATGCGTGCAACAGGTGGAGTCTTGCTTCGAGGGGAACCCTGTGGATGAGCATTCACACACACACACACACAAAAAGAAACTGTTGTGCAGCTAATGTGAGTAATTGGTAAAAATATGTTACTAGTAAGTACAATTTTATAAGAGTACAAATGTAGACAAGGAATAGTCATACCCTAGGTTGGCCCTTTGAGTAGTTGACATGGGCATAGAGAAGCATAGCGATATCTTTGTGCCCAGCCTCCAGAGCAATGGACAGAGCAGTGCTCTCATCCTACCAGCACACAGACACAAAACATACAAAGCAAAAGCACACAGACAAATTTAAACAAGAACATCCATTTAAAACACAAATTACAATATTAAATCATTACTGTAAATCTTTTCTCTCAGATAGCCATGTGGTTACTCACATTGTCAGTCAGTGTGGCATCACAGCCTGGCTGGGCCAGTAAGAGTTTGACAATGTCAGCATGGCCGTGTTCACCAGCACACATTAGAGCAGTTGACCCCTCATCATCCTGGATGTTGACCTCTGCCCCAGCAGCCAGCAGAGCCCTGACCATATCTATACGCCCATGACTGACTGCTAGCATGAGAGCTGTCTGACCAGCCTATTGAGCAAACAGTACACAAAACACCAAATGATACACAGATACTCTTGGGTAGAAACCGTTTTCTCAGTTACTCGTTTAAATGGCTCAACATTCAGTCAAAAACATAGACAAGCAGATACCTGGCTGGCCTTGGCATTAACATCTCCTCTGCTGAAGAGTTCTTGCACCACCATCATGTCATCTTTTGTTTCCACGGCAGCCAGGGAGGCAAGCATTATGGGAGTATAACCAGCCTTATTCTGATGATCAACATTACATACTCCTGCATGAGAAGGAATCAAGACCAAATGAATTATCCACAGTTGCATTTTAAAATAACATGCATATTACATTTTAAAATAACTTTTCTATTTTAATAGATTTTAAAATGTAACTTATTCTTGTGATGGAAAGCTGAATTTTCAGCAGTCATTACTCAAGACTTCAGTGTCACATGATTATTCAGAAATCATTCTCAAAAGTATTCATTCTTTCATGAATAGAAAGGTCATTCGAAAACCATTTATTTAATGGATTCTTGCTGAACAAAAGTATTTAAAAAGTATATACTTGATTTTGAAATATTCAAAGCAGAACCAACAAGCACAACTAATACAGCTAAATCAAAAGTAATAGTAATACAGCTAAAGAAAGATGTATAGAATGAACAAAAGTTTGATCTAGTGCACTACTTCACAACAAATTAATCTAGGATTATAGGTTAATAAGTTTCAAGGTACCTGCAGCAAGCAGAATCTTTACTATGCTGAAATTAGAGTGTGACACACTGTAGTGGAGGGCTGTGTTGCCATTTTGGTCAGCCATGTTGGCCACATAGCACAGGACATCAGGCGAGACATGGCGGCAAGCGGAGAGGAAGTCCTCCACGATCTGTGGGCATGCCCTCTTCTGACTGGACACACAGAACCACTCCTGCTGCACTGTGCTCAGACAGGAACGCTTTTACAAAGACAAACAGATAAAATGCAAAATAAATAAATCTAACTAAAATGTCGGGTGAGTATGAGTAAACCACACAGAAACTCTTTAGACATGCTACGGCAAGAACAAAATGACACCAAATAAATGAAGCAGGTTTAAATGACTTTTAACACAGAAAGAAAATACAGCAACACTATAATTTTAAACTTCCCCAAATCCCACAGAGTACCGAACAATCTGATTTATATGCCAGTGGGTAATTATGGGATAAGAGTGAGTAAACATAGAACACATCAACAACTGAGCTTTTCAGACTGAAATACAGCTCCACAACACATCATAAATTAAGTTGGGTTTGCCCTTCTTTTGTTTTCCTGTTGTTGAGTTATATATTTCTGTGCCTTGAGAATTAATTCCCGCAAGTTTCATAAACATGTTTGCTCACTAAAACTAGATTTGGTTCAACAATGTTGTTGCTGCAAAGCAACTGAACACACTAACAATTCAGCTACTAACAATTTGGGTGAAATGATTACTCAAAAGCCAAAGGGAAGTGTAAAAAAAAAAAAAAAAGGGAATGAAACCTATACAATCCGTTAAAAAGTAGTGATTTAAAGTCTGGGAATCAATCTCTGATAATAAAGGATATACAAAACATATTCATTCAATGGGCTTTAAATGTTACAGACTAAGACTCCTCAAAAAGCATCTACTATACAGTAACTGCTAACTGAAGAGAAGAAGAAAACCTGGAAACAATAAAAGCACTGACATTAAAACACAGATCTCTGTTACTGAAACTCACCAGTTCTCTGTTGGATATAACCTTGCTGCCACTGAGGTGAACCTCCAGAGTTTGGCAGGCAGAAAGCATCTTCTCACTAAATTTATACCTACACAGTAGAAAACAAATGTAACATGATAACGTTTTGCTGAACAGCATCATCTTGCACTGATAAAACAAAACTTGTTAGAAGCATGAACCTTTCTTTTCTCTTGGGAATCTTCCCTTTATCTTTGGAACTCCCATCTTTCTCCCTCTTTTCTCTTTTTTTATGCTCTTCATCCTCAGAATCACCACCCTCAGACAGGGGGTCCACAGTACCTCTGTGTAGATGCAAAGAGAGAGAGATTAAATGTACAATTAAATGTACAATGCATAGGTATGAATAGCAATGCATATTATTCTAAATTAATTACACAACCAATCTGGTAAAAGAATTCTAGTTCAGCATTAAGAAAGAAAAAAAGAACAAGGGACACTGAGCTGAATTTATTAGTTATGATTAAATAATGAAAGCCTTTATTTACCCATGTGAGGGAGGCTTAGGGTTCATACTATCCATGGACTTCAGAGTAGTGCTTCTCCTTTTCATGATGGACCTGAGACAACGATCATCACTGGGTGAGCCTGAAAGAAATGTCATCATATTCCTGATTAAATTAATAAGACTCAAAAATGATTTTCAAGTAAAAGTTGATATTGCTTCTTGTTGATGTTGCTGTTGATTTTTATTTTTTTGCAGAATTCTTAAAAAAGGTTTTTAAACTGAAGTTTGGGGATAAATTAAATCTGCATACAGTTGATGTTTATCTCCCTTTCCTTGCAACATAATATTTAAATAAGAAATAATAAGAAATTAAGTCTTTTGTGAGGAAAGCTTCATATTTGCGGATCCTTGCCATCAAAAAAACTTTAAAAAAATAAAAAAGCTTAAAAAACCCTGAACACATTCCATTCTTGTTCACGGTCTGCCATGACAGCACCTAAACATGCACACACTCCTTTATACACCACACACACCTGCTAACGGCTCTTTTTATTCTGTAATAAGGAGTCCTAAAACACAAACATTCCTGTCTTTCAGAAACCATGCGCAGAGCAGGCTTCCAGTGAGGATGTTATTCATGCCTGTGTCTGCCACATACCAAAAGACATGAGAGCATTCCACAAGACACCAGCAACCCAAATATTCTAAGTGTAGGGCTTATTCAGCCAAACCAGAGAGTGCTATTTTCACCTCCTGTTCAAATTCCAATGCAAAAAGATTGCTCTGAAAAAAGCCTCGTCCTTTCTGCTTCTTTTTGTGTCCTGCATGCACTTCTTTGTCGGGTGGAGTCATTTAGACCAGGATGCTATACTTTTGCTTGCTAACTGACTTGAGTTGCCTTTGACACAAATAATACATACCATGAAGAGCAGCAGACATCTGCAACTCCATTTGATTCTTTTCTTGAACTTTTGAAGTTTCATTTGATGTCTGGTTTTGTGCAATGCCTGGGAGTTAGAAAGAAAATGAAAGCTAGCAATCAGCTGAAACCACAAAGTATCTAAAATGCCAAAAAAAATGCTTTCAAAGGCAGAAACAAAAATTATCCACATTATTACCTCCAACTTGTTTATTTAAAACACCAGGGGACTGTAGAATGACCTCATGTTTTGCCCCAGGGTGACTGTCAGTTAATAGGTCCTGTTGTTCTTGAAGTAATTTTTGCATGCGACCTATATAATGGTCAAGTCCAGGCTCAGTCTGCACAAACATTTGGCCCTCTGAGTCGCGTATTCTCCCGTCTCCCACTTCTACTCCAACGCTACGTGTCTTAACCGGATCTGGCAGACGGGATGGACCACATGCAATGTTCCGCGTATGGAGTCCGATGAGGATATTCTCATTGATATTTGCCATTCCAACGCCCACATCACGTGTCATAACATTAGGAACAACAGGGGTGCTTGTGTCTCTATCTAAGCATGCAGTGGTTCCAACAGAGCGCATCTGAACAGCAGCCACTCGGTCGCAAACCTTCCCATCTCCAACCGCCAGAGATCGGGTCATTGCATGTGCTGTGTTGGTATGTCTTTCCCTGGTCAGTGTGTGCTTTGTGTTGGTGCTGGCTTCAGAGATACAGGCATGCAAAGTGCTGGTGCTGCGCGAGACGGTGCAAAAGGCTGTGCTGGTACGCTGAGACATGGTCTGAGGGATTGCCATCACACCCAAATCAACACTTCGAACTGGGTCAGTGACAGTTCCTTGGGAAATTAGTGATTTGACAGATCTGACATCCACGTCGACCGTGCAGTCACCACAGCCCACTGTTTGGCAGGAAACGCTCCTTTTGTTCTCCATTGTCTCTGAGGTAATTGTGGCAGCATCACACACACACACTGTCGTCCCAACACCTTGACTGTGTGTTGCCACACTCTTGCTTCCGACACACTGATCTTTTTTCTCTACTCTTTTGCGCACTTCCCACTCTTCCATAGGTGTATCTGGGCCAGACGATGCAACCTTCATCTCAGGTTTGCAGGAAACTCCAACACCAATGGAAATCTGCTCTAGTCCTCCTCCAACAGCAGAATGCACAAGGTTGGTGTGGTTTCCAACCCCAAGAGTGCGAGTTTGCAACTCAGTCTGGGTGGCAGCGCAGTTTACCTGCGGGTGTGTGGAGGAACTCTTGTCAGCACGGTTTCTCGCTTCTGCTTCCCGCAGTTCACTCCTCAACCTGCCCATTTCTGCCTTGAGCATTGCTTCTTTAAGCTCAGCTTCCAGTATCTGAACCCGGTCACTTAAATGTTGGATGGTTTGCTGCTGCAACTCAGTTTCTGCTTCCTTGTCGGATTCCATGCCAAGCATAGTCTCAGTGACGCCGACAGCCACTGACTGAGTCTCAAGTTTGGCATCGACAGCAACATCCTTACTGAAGTTTAATTTGTGTTGATGAATGACAATGACTTCATCGATGGGCCTGTCATCGCCAACTGCGACAGACTTTCGATCCCTCATCTTGAAAGCTGAGGATTCAAGACGTGCGTCTTGGATCTTCCTTTCAAGCAGTTGCATTTCAACACTGAGCTGTTGAAAATCCGTCAGACCAGAGATGGCACTGTGCTCCCAACTCTCCATCGCTGGTTTGCTGTTCAATTCTTGTAAATCTTTGTCAATGCTAGAGCTAGATTTTTGAGCTTCATCTTGGTTCTTGACCAAGGCGGTCAGTTGTCTCTTTTCTTCCTGCAAAACAGCAATCTTCACCTGTAGGACAGGAATGGCATTCACTTGCTCCTCCAGGTCCTTTAATCTTCGTAAAGCAGCTGCCATCTGATCCCTGACCATCTGCAGGTGGAGTGGGCTCACACCGCTCACTGGAGATGCCCGGCCTGAGCTTGAGGGGCTGATTTTTAGGCCGCTCCCCAATAACAAGGTACCTTGCCTGGGCTGGTCTAGGACTGTCATCTTAGCACCTTGATTTAGGGCACTCCAGCTTGTGTATGGAGACAGTGTACCGGTAGAGCCAAGACCACCAAAACTGGCCAGTCTACGGCGCGGCTGTGGTTCTGGAGGTTCTTGCTGCGATGAGCCTTTCTCGTGTTCCAAACGCTTGCATGTTTCCATCAGAGTCTTTTCTACTAGAGGATTTGATTTGGTTGGGGTAGGGTGTTGTGTGGCTGGGGTAGGCGTCCCATGTTTATCCCGCTGAGAGGTAACTAGGTCTTGAGGGACGTCTGGTCTTTGGCTGGAAAATTTAGGTTTGGAATGGGGAAGTGGCGGTCTTCTTTTGTTGACAGAAGAAGAGGAAGAGGATGAAGAGGGAGAGGTTTTCTTGGCTTCATCACTGCTCACCGAGGACAAAGACTCTGACGAAGTCCAGTTTGTGGGGTTTATGATGCGTTGCGGCTCAGAGGCAGCATTTGCCACCCCCGGCCGCTTGTTAAAATGCAGTCGGCGAATGGTGTCACTTCGCTCAATATCATCCACGTATTTAACAAAGTCTAAGTCAAGCTGGTACCCATATGGTGTATCGATGCTGAACGGGCTACTCTCGAAAGTGTCAGCAGGGATCTCACTCCAGTCTGTTTAAACAAAGAAGACAAAAATGATCTTAGCAGAGAAATTTAGGAGAGAACAGAAAGTTTTATATGAATGCATCTTTGTCATATATTTTTGTAAAAACTAAAAATACACTTCCAAGCCAAGGGCATGAAAACTTATGACTGTAGAAATAACTGACATGCCTGAAAACACAAAATTGAGACTTGCGGAAACCAAAAAGAAATCCATTTCAGAGTTCAAAATAAAATAGTACATACATATTCTTTATAATCTAGAAACATTTCAAATGGCGACATTCTCAACTTTCAAAATATATCTGATTTCTGTGAAACAGTAGTATGCATTCCTTATCAAAATCCAAATTAAATATATCTGAAAGATGGCATATTTATTCATTTTCTTACCTGCTGATTAGAGTTTCCACAAAAAAAAAAAAAAGTTGTAAGTCTAATAAAGTTTCAGGAAAGTTCAACTGCTCTCTTTCTCCTCTCTGTCCTTGTCTATTCTCTCTGCTCTCCTCCTCCAGGAGGCCTTCCGTCTCTTATTTAGCATTTTTCTCCACCCACTGCTTTTTTATTCCCTTCCTCTTTCATCCACTCAAGCACTCTAAAACTCTTCCATTGAAAAGGAATAAAAACCACACTAACCATGCCTTTACACAGAAAAAAATCCCAATCAAATACAAGCAAATCTACCCTCTTGCATTATTCAGAAAAAAGAGAGCATGCATGTCAAAACCATTTTGGTGATAATTGGTGAAACAGAGTTGCTGATTCTTACGTTGTCGATGGAAATGTGTCTCTTGGGTCATGGCAGCTGTTGATTGACGATACGGCTGTTAAATTTCTCAGCAGTGGAAACGCTGGGAATACAAGAACAGACAAAAATATATAAACAGAGCACATTAAACACACCACCTAAGATGTGCCTGTTGTAGCTGATAAAATGTATTATATATTACTCAATGACAAAGTATTGCAACCAGAGCTCTGCTATCAATCTTTTCTTGTTCCACAAGAAACTGTTACAGGTAGGGTTTTATCCAGACTGCAAGCTGTATTTCATGCAACAATGTAAAACTCAGGCCACTTCAATCAAACAATATATAAGCAAAAATATAAAACTGGACAGGTGAAGGATGAATGTTTTGTGTCTGCTTATGCTTATGTTTAAAAGAGATTCATTATCTTTTCATATTCTGCCCCCTGCCCCCTGCTGGAGATATGTAGAAATGTAAGTAGTCTGTAGTTCTCCAATACACCACCTGAAGAAAGAGAGAGGCTGAAAGAATGAGAAAGGCAATGATAGTGAAACATGAAGGGATTGTTAAAAAATGGTTCTTTTCTCAGTCTTTTGGATAAACTGCTTTGGAAATAAATAAATAAAAATAATAATAATAATAATAATAAATATATATATATTCATAGTTTTTACAGTTGCTGCAAGCAGGAGTTATAGCTCAGTGACACACTAACAGCAACAAGCAAAAGCTCATGTGTCCACTACGTAATGTCATTTCCTTCTGATTATGACAGAAATGAAGAATGAAAGAGACCCTGCAAAGCAGGAGAAGCTTGCACTGTCACTGCAGACAGATATCTGAAACATGAGACCTGCTTTGGGTAAAGCATTGTGTCAGCTGAATTGCTTGGCAGTGAGAGGACACGAACACACTGACACAACACGCACGAATGGACGCACACTGATCCATGAACACACGTGTATATATATGATAGAAGCATAAAGGCTTTAGGGCATAAAGTAACACCTGAGAATAACAACTAAGAAAATGAATGTAATACACAACTGATGAAAGAGAACAACAAAGTTCTGTATCATTTTTTTGGCACATATTAAGAAATACAGTTGTTTTTGCACTGCAGAAAAACAAAAATGAACTGAAATGACTACTCGTGGATAAATCATTTATGCCTCTAATATGCATATAATTTGCTAAACATTGATAACAGACAAAAACTACAAATGAACTTGATTACTGAATGTAACAAACGCCCATGCTGTTTTTATTTTATTTTTTTTATTTTTTCTTCTTCTTCTTCTTCTTCTAGCAAAACAACTCAAATGTAATCCTTAAACACAAACAAAGGCTGTTTTGTTGGAATGCAATGAAAGAAGGAAAAGCAATCTGGTTAGCTTTACTGGATACTGCATTCTTTAAGGGGAAAAATATGTATGTGTGCAATAATGGACATAATCTGCTCCTGGTACAGACCGGTATGGGCTCACTGGATTACACACTAATTTGAGACTAGCTCAACTGTATCACAGAGCAGTCCTTAACTAATACCACAGTCATTTTTCATTAATAACTTACTTAAATAGAGAGTGCAATAACTAATACTTTGTGTTTGGGCAGCAATAATTACTCTACCTTGCCTTGAGATATTTTTTAAACATTTCTCTGAAACATTAATGATATTTACATATATTTAAAGACTCAAAAACGCCATCTCTGCAGCAATATATTTTTGGACTGCCCAAAGGAACGACTAAATAACACAGTGAACAACTTCCAAAAAGATAGGCTATCCCATCTGCACTAGTGCAGGTGAGTCTGTTGTTTACATACCAGAGCGAAGCCCAGCTTCAGAGATCACTGCTCAGCGTTTCTTCTGCGTTTACAATTGAACACTGTTGTTTATCTTGAAACAATGCTCCAGTTTTGAAAGCTTAGCGTGAGCAGCCAGTCCTGGAGTAACTTCACCATGCTGAAGATGCGTATGGAGGAGTTGCTGCTTACGCCATGACGCACTACGGCAGGTGTGCAGCAGAGGTCTATCAGCTTGAATTCGTAATAGCGAGCTACTTCGTACTTATTTAAATTTAAAACAACCACATGTATGGTTCTGTTGTATATATTTATATGTGGGTTGTATAAAAAAATAATTATATTTAAAAATAGCATTTAATTTATAATGATAAAAATGTAGCCTAATACTGTAAATTGCATATCCTGTACAAAATTTTAGAAGTTAGAAATCAGAAAAGAACGTTTAGTCAAAACTCAAATTAACTAATAATGACAAATGTCTTCAGGATTAAAGTGACATCTGCTGGTCATTTTCTGAAGTACAGATCGCTCTTTAGAGATATGCATGGGAAGAAACACAATAAATAACAGGCCTACACATAGGGGAGACCGCCCTCATGCTACTTTAGTGAATAAAGGTGGGTTTGCTTAGAAAGTCTATTTCTGTACATACCTTAAAATCTACAAAAGTATATAGAGAAGATATTGATCATTTTTCAAGACTATTTTTTAGCAAAATAATCATGACTCTTATCAACCCATGAAAACACAACAAGGTAAAATGTAACATGACTTATTTTGTAATAACTTATTGATGAAAAATTAAATATATATTATACTGTAAACACGTGACAACTTGGCCTGACAAAATGTATATAAAACTATCCTTAGCCTAAGAACAATTTTAACCCTTTGGATAAACTTAATTATGGTTTTATTGTTTGTTTGCTCAACAAAAATATTATAATACATAAAAAATAAAATATTTTTACTATTTTACTAGTTAATTAAAAACAAAAAAAGGAGGAGAAGAAAAAAGGAGAAGTCTGACCTAAAAGCTGTGCGTGTGTTTACTACTCTAATTAAAGGAAGTTATCAAACATTTCTTTAAAAATAGTCAGACAACATACACCAGGTTTTCAAAAGATACAATACAATCATTTTTCATGTATCATTTTATTAGGCAGTTGTATTTACAAATCATCTTTACAACTGTAAATAATCAGTAATTATCTGTAAATTTACATTGGCAAGCCTCCATGAGGTGCATCTCTGCACAGATAATCAACATAAATGGAGTTAAGAGAAGAACATCAACAGATTTTCTAAACTTCTTTTCGATGGCTGAATAAACAGCCTGTGGAGACGATGAAATGGTTCCCTAGTCATAAAGAGAGTTAACACTTGAATTAGACAACTACACAGGGAAATAACCTTTGGGGGAAAAAAAGATAAAGGGGACAGAGCAAAACTAAATTTCTCTGGATTTGTCTTAAGCTGACTTGCAAAGCACAGATTGTCAAGTTTTAGCTCTACAATCTCATTAATAGAGATTCTGAAATGACAGTGCAGTTTAGAACAAAAACAACATCATCCTTTTAGGAAACTAGATCTTAACATGTAACAAAGACTCAAGAATTCCAGATGGTCAAATCAGAATTACTGGCCTTAAATCTCCTTTTCTTCTCGAGAATATGATACTGCTGCATTTATAAGAACTAAGAGTTAATTCTTTAATGTGGTAAGAATGTGCGTTAAGACATTCAGACTTTAAAATGTAAATACGCTGTGCCATACATACCGTAGAATACATTTATTATTTAAAATGACATCTTAGCTTTTTTAGCATTGAATTTGGGATATTTCATTTGAACATAGCTGGAGCTCTGGGCAGGCAAATGAACAAGAGCAACTTAGTTCAAACTTATATTGTTTTCTTTTTCATCTATGAAACATATGTTGAAAGAACTGATCTGAAGAAGAGGAGTACCCCTGTAAAAAAAAAAGAAAAAAAAAGTTTTTGATAAAGCAGTGTACGGAATAAAACATCTTACAGCGATACAATCAAATATTTCTTTAAAAAAAATCCAGTCCAATATCACAATTTTAATACAATCTACAACCTCATTTAAAGCACTGATAAATATAAATCCAAATGCATGTTTAAATTCTGTATATACTTAAATTTATGTAAAATGTGAGCGAATAGAAAAAAAGACCAAGGTGTGACAAACAAACAAAAACAAACAAACGAAAATCTATGAAACAGAGGCAAGGACATTGCGCTCCTTCAGGATAAATGGGTTTAATATTGGTCTCTTCCTTAAGAAAGGCTGTTTTATCAAGTTGTCCCTTTGTGTTAAAGTGCCCACCACGTTAAATTGGCCCCGCTTTTTAAGATGGCTCCTCCTAATCGAGTGCCCTTTCCAGTAGGCCACTTCAATGGGATAACCAGTTCTGACACTGGCCCACGAAAACTTACAGGTAAAACTGTGCAAAAGCGCTTTCTGTCTTACTTGTCGTCCCACATGCCTCACAAGGGCTCTTTCTTTTAATATCTCTTGGTCCACCAAGAATCGCAACAGCATTGTGTACAGTACAGCTAGCTCAGTGTATACCTCATTTAAATGCACCTCTACGACTCACTCTCTGCAAGGAAATCCTTGCTATAAAACTCAGAAAAGAATTGTAAAACCATCTCTAAAAGAGTTTAGACACTATAAAGTGGCTTAGCAATCTTTCTGATATCTTAACGGTGGCACAGAAAAAAACAACCTCCATCCTTTTCCTCCTTGAACCTTTTCCCAATCCTCATAAACAGGCTAATCCTGGCAACTGTAGTGCCACAGACCATTCAGTGTGCTCATGCGAGTGGGATGCATGGAGTCTTGAGTTCATCCGCATGCTTATTGCTCTAAAGACACTGAGAGAGAAAAAGAGAGACGAAAAGAACAGAGATAGGACTGCTGTGGACGATGACACAGACATCAGACGAAGAAGAGGTAGACAGTATTCCAGAAGAAAGAGAAAAGAAGCCAGAGAGTGAGAGGGAAGACAGAAGAGAGTGAGAGAGAAGGCATCAGAGGAACCACAAGTTATCGTGCTAGCAGCTTGATGAGGTTGGCGCACATCTCAAAGAACTCGATGGTGTGACTTCCTGGGCGGGGGAGGATCTCTCCCCCTGTCGAATCCACTGAGGAGGTAAGAGAAGAAGCCAGAGAGCCTTCAACCGCTTTCCCTCCGGATATTGGAGGCGTGGAGGGTGCGGACGTGTCGCCCTTTGCTGCATCCTCACATTCGTTTTTCTCGTTCTTTAGGGTAGTCCGGTAGTTACCGACTGAGCCAGAGCGGTGAGGTGTGGCAGTACCCGATTTTACTTCTATCATGTCATCTATATGAAACAGAACAGAAGGCTTTAGAGAGTAAAATACACAGAAAACGCTCTCCAGAACACTGCAACAGAATTTCGGTAAACAATTTAGTCTATGATTCCTTTTCTGGAATGATTATACATCTGATAAAACAATATTTGAGATTTAAGCAGAACCAATATAACAATTAAGAAAAATATTTTGTTTTAATTTACATTCTTACGTAAAGGGTCACATTTCATGCTAATTAAATTAACTACACTAACACAATGCAATAACTAGTTTTAGTATATTTTTAGTAACTAGTTTTTATTTTTGTATATTTCATATAATGTTATTATTTAGACAGACAGACAGAGGTTAAATTAAATTCGTTTTTATAAAATACTATTGATTGTCAAATGAACAACCATTGAGCTGTCCCAGACAGCTGACATTCACCTCCGAAAGCAAGACCGCATTTATTGTGTTTCATCTGCTCTCTTGAAGTGCGAGTAATTTATTATATTTGAGAATTATTATAATCAGTGGCTTCTCCTACTTTTCTTAGCAATATTTAGTGTCAGTTTATCAGGAAGTGACAATTTTGTTCTCTCTAACTCGTTGGATGGAAAAGCTGCTTATTCGCAAATGTTTTATGCCATATTCCAATTTTGCTTAAGACTTCAAGACTTAAGTAATGAATAACATGGTAACACTTTGGACATCCTGAAAATAATATTTGCATTCAGTACAAGTCAGATTTATTCAGTTACTACTCTGTGTAATTCATATCCTTATATGTGTGATTATGTATACATTTTTACATGAATTACTGTAAATTAAAGTACCAAGTAAATAAATAAATACGTTTTAAAGCACTGAATAAAACCACAGACACACAGTGTGACAATTTTTACCATCTATGCTCCTGAAGTCAAGTAAATAGGTCCTGCTGTCCACCTGGTAGAGCTGGAGGCTCATCTTTGTATGTATGCCAGTGACTGGGTTCTTCCTCCGCACTCGCAAGTAATAAGGATTAACTACCTATTAAACCACAGAGAAAAAAAAGTCAGCAGAGTAAAATCTGACTGTAATGGATTTAAAGTTGATTAATATTTAGCAAGCCTTTTAACTTTAAAAGGGACTGGTATATTGCACTGTAACACTGTTTTGAGGAAGTCTGAATGGCGTACTCCTGAATAGCAATAAACACTGTTCCACATGATAAGAGAGGCCGCTATGAGAAAAGAACAAAAACTATTATAAACAAAGACATGTAGGCCGTTTCCCTCTAAAACTGATGACTCACTCAAGCATACTTGAACTTCAGCCAGATTAATTAAGACACATAAAACAAAAATATAAACACCTGCCACAGGTTGACGATCATCATTTCAAAAGCATAAATTAAGGAATACATCTCACAAATGAGACACTGCATAAAGAATATCACACCTCAATTCAATTTACACATTCTCCTTCTTTGTTAGAGAAACACTACAGAAGAATTTGGATTTCATTTTTTGCTATAAACAAAATACTTAAAAAAAACATTCAAAATAATTATCTGTCTTTGTGTTTACATGAGAGGAAGTATGTCTACTATTGCAACAGATATGCTATATTGGCAGACAACAGTTTTTGGATATTCATCTTGTAGGCATTTTTTCATACTTTGAGCAAACTAAAAAACAAAATGATCATCTGTAATTTTATGTTTCGTCCACAGATGTCAACAGAGAGCCCAGAATTTCACAGTAAATGTTTAAGCAGCAAATCAGCATATTAGAATGATTTCTGAAAACTCATGAAGACAGAATGGCTGCTGAAATGCAGCTTTGCAATCACAGGAATAAATACAACTTTAAAATCTATTTTAAAAAAAAGAAAAAAATGACTTTAAATAGTAATGATATTTTACCATATTACTGTTTTACTGTATATTTTTTCTAAACAAAAGCAGCTTTGAGAGCATAAAAGACTTCAAAAAAGGTTTCAAAAACATTTATAAAAAAATCTTACTGACCCCAAACTTTTGAACAAAGTGTATTAAAAAAAAAATTCCGTCCTTAATACATTAGAGGTTCTGTTTAGCTCCAAAGTGTTATAATAATGACAGTAAGATATGCAGATATCATATAAAGATTTCTTTTAACATTCTATTTGGCTTGTGTGTGTGTGTGTGTGTGTGTGTGTGTGTGAGAGAGAGAGAGAGAGTGAGTGGTGAAGTCTTTTCTATTTTTAGAATCTACCAGAAGCCCCAAAACATCTTTCCCACAAGGCAGAGATGGAATTTACCCCAAGATCATGAACCTCAGGAGGACAAGCAGTAGAAATGCATACCAGGAAATGCAGTTCACTATATTTATCTGTTTTTACCACTCCTCCACTCTTTATTACTAAGATTTCTATTTTCTAGTCCCTAAATTGACTAACTGGTTCCTTGTCTGGGTGTAATTTATTCCCATAGTCTGTTCCAAAACAGGGCAACAACATGTCATTCTAATATTGCATTGGACACCATTTTCATTGAGTGGACAAACACACAATGTTGAAACATTCTTTAAAATATCTTTTTCTGTGTTCCGCAGAAGAAAGCGTTTCAAACAGGATAACTCTTTAAATTCTAATCTCTTTAAATACAATCCAGAACACAGACACAGGTGCTTACCTTCCACTCATAGTCCAACTGCTTCATAGCACGACAGACCTCACTCATGATATCATTCGGTCTGCTCTGGCTGCGGATTCCCAGGTGCCACTTGGCCCGCCGGACACCGAGATGCTTGGACTTTTGGGGGTTAAGCTCATCCAGCGTGTGTCGAGGACGTGGCTGGGACTCTGTCACCAGGAATGGCACTCTCTCGGGGTGAATCTTCGCAGAGTGGTGCGCAGGCAGGTCATCTAGGAAGCTGTCCGGGGGGCTGGAGGCCAAATAGAAATCTTTGGCCTCGTTCATAATGCGCCGGTTGTCTATGATCAAGTGATAGGCCACAGCAAGAGGATCCTGGTGATTGCGACTGCAAAGAAGGCAAGGACAAAAACAGGACAGATGAGAGTTTATAGTTGTTTGGTAGCATTTAATTTGACTGCAATGACACTATGACGAGATGAGTTACAAATTTAAATCAGTCTAATTAGCAGAGAGAACTATTTTATAGCTAAGTGAAATGGACTTTTTAACTGTAACATACCCACATGTAACAGAACTGCAATATTGACAAAAATTATGTATTTTGGGATTTTGCAAATAACGATGAGTTATTACACATTGGTTTATTTATTTATTTTTTGTAGGACCATACCTACCATTAACTAACAATAAACAGATTAATAAATAAAAACAAATTTATTTCTCAGTTTAATGAGATGTATTATCTAATGAAGCAGTGTTACCAAATTTTGAATAATGCAATAATATGTTTAAAAAGGAAACTAAAACTGCTAGTAGGTTGCAGCAAGTCTCTTCCTAATGAGTGAGTCACTGAATCCTTCATTCAAATGATTCATTCAGAAACATTTATGATTTCAGTGTTTCAGTGACTCATTGATCATTCACTAAAACAATTAGTTCAAAAAAGCAGATTTATTCAGTAATGAAACTCGCCTGTCTTCAGAAATAAAATCTAATTACATCAGGAAATCTTTGTCAATAGCCATGATTAGATGCTAAAATGAAAGTCCTTTGCAAAAGTTTAAATATCCTGAATTTATGAATTTATAAAACCTTGCATTTTCCATCAACACCAAGGCAAGGCAAGTTTATTTATATAGTGCATTTCATACACCGTGGTAATTCAAAGTGCTTTAGTCATGTGAAAAAGTGAAAAAGTCATTAAAAAAAACAACAAAAAAAACAAGGAATTAAAAAAAATAAATTAATTTTAAAAAATAGTATAAAACAAGGAAATTATATAAAAATTTATTTAAAATTTAAAACACTTAAGAATAGAAAATTATTAGACATAAAATACAGTGCAATTAGTTTGGACTTTCAACAAATGCACAGCTAAACAGATGAGTTTTGAGTCTGGATTTAAATGTGGCTAATGTTTTAGCACATCTGATCTATTCTGGAAGCTGGTTCCAACTGCGGGCGGCATAATAGCTAAAAGCGGAGTCCCCTTGTTTTGTGTGAACCCTTGGTATTTCTAACTGACTCGATGCTAATGATCTGAGTGGTCTGTTAGGTTTATATTCGGTAAGCATATCTGCAATGTATTTAGGTCCTAGGCCATTGAGTGATTTATAAACGAGTAAAAGTACTTTAAAATCAATCTTAAATGTAATTGGAAGCCAGTGTAAGGACCTGAGGACTGGTGTGATATGCTCAGATTTTCTGGTTCTAGTCAGAATCCTGGCAGCAGCGTTCTGGATGAGCTGCAGCTGTCTAATGGTCTTCTTTGGAAGGAATCTTTGTTTCCAAATGCAATGACTTCAGTTTTCTCCTTGTTTAACTGAAGAAAGTTCTGGCACATCCAACTGTTAATTTCATCAATGCATTGGCAGAGGGAGTCAATGGGGCTGTAGTCATTTGGAGATAAGGCTAGGTAAATCTGGGTATCATCAGCATAGCTGTGATAGGCAATTTGGTTCTTTCTCATTATTTGACTTAGTGTGAGCATATACAGACTAAACAAGAGCGGTGCAAGAATTAAGCCTTGTGGGACTCTGCATGTCATGGACGTCCACTTAAGACTTCCACCACTGCAATTTCCCATTACAAACGAAAGTCATAATTTCTTCTGATACGAAAACTCCCTCCAGTGTGTAGACACCCTAAAGAAGCCTCAATAGCAAGTAACAAAAATAGCAGCACAAAATGCGTGATGCAAAAAGAAAAAAACCACACACAAACCTGTACAAGCAGTTGAGCACCTCCTCCTCAGTGCACTCAAACTTCTCGCACACCTCCTTCAGTGCCTCCTCATCAATCATATTACTGCTATATGCAGCGTCCTCTGGGAACAGATACTTGGGGAGATCTTGTTTAAACCACTCATCCTCCCTGAGAATGGAGAGCAACGAACAGAGAAAGAGATTTGCACAATAGTTTTGGCATTGCTGAAATTGAAATGGACAGTGTTTGTGTAGTTTCTGACCGAATCTCTTTAATGGTGGCTCTCTTCATGGGGTCCACCTGGAGCATGTGTTTCAGAAGACTAATAACGGAGGAGTTTAGGTACGGAGGCGTGAAGAAGATCCCATCGCAGATCTTCTTGAACAGTGTTGGCACGTGGTCGTCATCAAACGGTAGCGTTCCGCACAGCAGAGCATACAAAATCACACCACTGCTCCAGATGTCCACCTCAGGTCCTGCGTATAACCTGGGCGAGAACAGCAAGAAAATATAAATGAACGGACAACACAAAGCCACACAGAGCATTATCTTAGAGGATGACAGCAGGCTGAGATCAGTTCAAAATAAAAAATAAATGCAAACATTACCTTCCAGAGATGACTTCCGGAGCAGCATAATTAGGAGAACCACAACTCGTCCTTAAGAATTCTCCATCTGACATCATGTTTGACAAGCCTACAAGAAGAAAGGTCAAAGTTTAAGTCAGTATAGCTTGTAATATAAACATTAAAGAAAGAGCGAGTCCACCCACAACCTAACTTGTTTCATGTTTCTTAAATACGAAAAGCTCACATACCAAAGTCTGCAATCTTGGCATTCATGTGCGCATCCAGCAGGACGTTCTCAGGCTTGAGGTCTCTGTGTACCACCATATGTCTGTGGCAGTAATCCACCCCTGAGATGATCTGCTGGAACAGGCGCCTGCTCTCCTTCTCATCCAACTGACCAGAGATGCAGGAACATGTTTTTACACATTCCCATGTGGACTGAACTGAACATTCAGTTTACAGTTCCCCTTTTGCAACCTACTGTGCCATTTTTCTGGCCCCTGATATAGTACTTTTTAAACGTTTGGGGTCAGTTTTGGATAGATGTCTTACATTTACCATATAATATATATATTTTAAAATGTAATTTATTCCTGTTATGACAAAACTAAATTTTCTGCAGCCATAACGTCACATGATCCCTCGGAAATCATTCTAATAAGCTGATTTTGAGATCAATAAACATTTCTTATTATCAATGTTGAAAACAGTTGTGCCACTTAACATATTTGTAGAAATTGTAATGCATTTTTTCAAAATTCTTTGATGCATTGAAAGTTAAAAAAAAATTGATTTTTTTAACAATTTTCTGTCATTTCTGACCAATTTAATGCATGCTGAATAAATTTAATGCTTGTTGAAAAAAACTGTCATTTATATTTAAAAATTTTTTTATCTCACTGATCCCAAACTGTTGAACAGTAGTGTACATTTTTTATTAATTCTTAGATTAATTTATTGATTCTGGCAAGATTGGAAAAGATTATTCCACAAGCAGAAAATAAACAAATGCAAGGGGACTACTGTTTTTATTTTTTTTATGCCAATGGCTTTAAAGTTACCATTCATTTAAAGAAATATCAAATTACTTGCATGCTATTTAGGATTTCAAGATTACAGATCATTTAAACCTAAATTGTATGGCTATTGGTTAACTATTGTTATCAAAATGATTGCACTTTTTTTCTGTTGAGCTCTGTTTGATTGACAAGCTTCATGATGTATTTGATTAACAATGAGCATGGCATTTCTTTTCTCACTTTCTGCTGGTCACTCCACAAAACTGAAATGCTCTCATTATAAGAATACCACATTAAAATTTAAGTAAAAGTATTTTTCCACTGTAAAGTATTTAACATTAAAAAGCCATCACTGATGGAGCGTCTCTAGGCACAGCACAAAGACCAAACCACACAACAACTAAATTAAGTCAATTATTTTCATTATCCATTATAATCAATTCATTTTCAGGCCCTAATCATAACCCACAAATTAAAACTGAAGATTTACCTTTCCATTTTTACAGATGTAGTCAAAGAGTTCTCCTCCTGACACATATTCCATTACCATGAAGATGTCTGTTGGTGTGCTGATGACTTGGTAACTGCGAAACAAACAAAATGCACAAATTTGCAAAGAAAACAAGTCACTGGTTCTGTAATGCCTGGCTCACACTACAGGATTTTTTGCCCGATTTAGCCCCGATTTCCTCCTCCCGAGAATCGGAGGAAAAATCTTGTCGAGTACTTCGATCGGTCCCGATGTTCGGCGCGGATTATCTGGTAATGTGAGGCGTTCACCGATAGAACTTTGCACCTCCTGATCTTCTAGCACACAAATCGGGGCCGCCCCGATCATATCAAACATGTTTGATATTTAGGATTCAAATCGGGGTGATGACGGCTATATGATTACGTCAGCACTTATAACAGCCAATGCAAGACTGCAAAACAGCTGCTGTACGGCTCCGTTGAATAGTGGAGACGGAGGAAACTGCTTCTTGAAGTTTTGTAGTAACACGATTGTCTGTATAATATGTCGAACAGGTATCACAACTGATAAGGAGAAAGATAAGCGCTGGGGTGAAATCGCCTCAGTTTTGAACATACCGGGTGAGTGAAAGCTGCTAGTACCTAGCTATTATGTAAACATTGCTGACGGGCTGCTGCATGAGATGACGTGAGGCGCTCCCTCTGGCATGATAATCTTAATAATATCTTGTAGTGTGTGATGCACCACGAATTTCAAATTTTGTAGTGTGTGCATGTTTAAGATTTGAGGGAAGATAATCTGCAAAGATTCTCCTTATGTGTGTGCTGCAACCAGATTTCATAATCGGTTAGGATTTTAAAAATCCTGTAGTGTGAGCCAGGCATAAGTGTAGTCAGTGAAATGCATCTGAACTATGCAAAAATCTCAAATGTGTACAAAATGTTTGCATCATTCTAAAAAAAAAAAATTAATTAATTTAGAACTTTCCCTATCTAGTACTGATTTAGAGATGAATTAAGGCATGTCTAAGGCATAGACACACTATTTTCCTATTTGATAATGTAAAGCTGCTTTGACACAATCTGTATTGTTAAAAGTGCTATATAAATAAAGGTGTCTTGACTTGATATTTCAAGGCTTTGATTTTTTTACTTCTACTATTGTTCCCCTATTTATATGAGAAAAGTCGATTAATCCCTAATGGTTTTGGAGCATGACTGGATAGCTCTGACCTTCCCATGTCTTTTCTGGCCACAGTACAGACAACAATCAACGTGAAAGAAAACAAAAAAAGTTGTTTAGAACATCAAAGGCAAAATTTTACTGCTTCTCTATAATGGGAGGAAATGAAAATCCCCTCCCTCTTTCCCATCCTCTGTAATTATGTGAATGTCTTGCCTCATCCAAAACCACAAGAACAGAACAAAAATGCAAGCAGGGTCACTAGGGAAGCCTGTCCAAATTTCCATACAAAAATGGGGGCTCATTTGCACGCACATCAATATGTAACTCTTTTACATACTTGCATACACTGGGATAAATATTTTTTAAAAAGTCAACTCAAAAATAATTATGAGTAGGTCAAAGTTGCATATTCTAGCTCCGAAACAGAACACTGCAAATTCATTATCTGTGTATTAGAACACAGATGGAATGAATCAGTACTCACAGTTTGATTATATGCGGGTGACGGAAGAGTTTGAGGTTCTGGATCTCACGTCGAATCTTCCCCACCACATCCAGACTGCGGATCTTCTGCCGGTTCAGAATCTTTACCGCCACCTGGTGCTTGGTCAACTCATGCTGGCCCACTGCATAGACAAGTAGAAGAAACAAATGTTTGTGAAGGATTACATTTATGCAAGTCATTGGAGAATATACAATAAAAAGTCCAATGTGTCCAAAATTAGTGTCAGTGGGTGACGGGTCTGTTCTGATAGGGCCACGAAAAGCAGTGGAAAAATTGCTAAATACAAATAATAAGATGCAAGCAACCATATAATCGTGCATACTTATGATAGCAAAATAAATAGGCTTTTGGAAAGGAGTAGAAAGCGTTCTCTCAGTCTTTTGCTGTTGATGGCAGCGGCTGTTTGTACAAATGGTACAAATCCATTTGTCACTTGGTAATTTGACTAAAACTAATACTTTATTTCACCCAGTGTTTATTCCACACTGGTAAATCACACATTTGCTGCTGTATATATTTACAAAATTGTCCATTTTACTATTAAGCCTAAACAATTTGCAATTTGTCAGGCCAATGCTGTTTATGGTAATAATAAAAATGTTTTTATGTTAACAACACTGTTACTGTAATATATGCGTCCTGAAGTAACAAACACCGAGCTAAAAACATCTTTGAGGCTTGCATTAACATCACAGAGCCAGTTAATGTGTGAGGTTCAACGCACATTTACTCAATTTTTCCATAAACTACACTGAAAATTATAAACGCAACACTTGTGTTTTTTCCCCCGTTTTTCATGAGCTGAACTCAAAGATCTAAGACTTTTTCTATGTACAAAAATGGCCTATGTGTCTCAAATATTGTTCACAAATCTGTCTAAATCTGTGTTAGTGAGCACATCTCCTTTGTCGAGATACTCCATCCACCTCACAGGTGTGGCATATCAAGATGCTGATTAGACAGCATGATTATTGCACAGGTGTGCCTTAAGCCGGGCTCACACTGTGCGATTTTTTAAAAATCCTTTGAGACTGTACTTGTCAGACTGAATGAACATGATGATCATGTCACACTGTGGGATCTCAGTTGTCATTAATGTCAGACTGTACGACAGTCAAGACACGTTAAAAACGGCTGCGCGCAAGAAAACTTTTACATTATCAACCCATACACGTCCAGTGACCGCGAACTGCACTGCATGCGGGACCGAAATGTTGGCTGTCATGAAAAGTGTACGAACGGCGGTAATACCGGCGTGTTTAAGAAGAATAGTGTATGTATTCATACACACGCAGATGAAAACAGCGGCGCAACCAGTGTTTATATAAAAAAGAAACATATCAGATGAATTCCGTGAGCGGAGGACGGGAGCGCCGGAATTTATGGCTGAGAGAATAATTCTCTAGCATTAATTCTGCTCATAGCTTGCCTTGAAAAACGGAGCCAGATTGACATCCATCGTAGGGGTAGTCACACTGCAGGACTGTTTGCCAAATCTTCTGACACTGCCAGAATTTCGTCGGAGGTGAAATTTGATCGCAACGGCCATTAATCGGCTGTCGGTGAACATGTCAAACCAGCGATCAAAGATTTTAGGATTTTAGCCTAGGATTATAGGAATCTTTTAGGATTTTCAGAATTTGTCCCAGACGACCAAATCGTGGCCAAAATCGCACAGTGTGAGCCGGGCTTTAGGCTGGCCACAATAAAAGGCCACTCTAAAATGTGCAGTTTTACTGTATTGGGGGTGGGGGGTCTGAAAACCAGTCAGTATCTGGTGTGACCACCATTTGCCTCACGCAGTGCAACACATCACCTTCGCATAGAGTTGATCAGGTTGTTGATTGTGGCCTGTGGAATGTTGGTCCAGTCCTTTTCAATGGCTGTGCGAAGCTGCTGGATATTGGCAGGGACTGGAATGCGCTGTCGTATACGCCGATCCAGAGCATCCCAAACATGCTCAATGGGTGACATGTCCGGTGAGTATGCTGGCCATGCAAGAACTGGGATGTTTTCAGCTTCCAGGAATTGTGTACAGATCCTTGCAACATGGGGCTGTGCATTATCATGCTGCAACATGAGGTGATGGTCGTGGATGAATGGCACAACAATGGGCCTCAGGATCTCGTCACGGTATCTCTGTGCATTCGAAATGCCATCAATAAAATGCACCTGTGTTCGTTGTCCATAATATACGCCTGCCCATACCATAACCCCACCGCCACCATGGGCCACTCGATCCACAACGCTGACATCAGCAAACCGCTCGCCCACACGACGCCATACACACTGTCTGCCATTGTAGGGAGTGAAATTATTTCCTTTATGTAAATAACTCCTCGTGAAGCCAAAACTTAGGAACTCTTACAATGCAAATGTCAGGCCACAAAACAAACTCTTCAATCAGGCTTTGATCTCTTTGTGAAGCCAAACACCCAGAAACCCTTACAATGCAAATGTCATGCCGCAAGACAATAAACTCTCTAATCAGACAAGAAGATCTGAGAGAAAGACCATTTGATCATTGGTCCACTCACCCATCCTTCCCCCTGGACTCATGGTACTGGTCACTGAACTCAAGTTGCATTACATTAATATTTACAATATCTTAAGAATTAATGATCGTAACCCTTTCATGTTTGGTATCATTTTAAAGGTCTCGGTGCGATGGGTAAACTGGTCTCAATTTCACAGAAGTCACTTGTATTATGAGAAATATTGAAAACTTAAGTTAACTCTGTGCTTCTGTTGTGGGCGGTCTCCCTTCAAAATCTGATAAACATTGCTCTACAGGTGTGACCATTTGGAGCACGAGAACAGCTTCTACTGAGGTTTCTCATCCCCCATACACAGATCTAATCTGTTTTGGGGCAGAGAACAAATGTTTATGGGCCTTTTGTTCTGGTAGTATTTAAGGGTAAGTTGCAAATTAGTTGGGGCGATTCTGTAGCCAGAATGAGCCCATAGTGTGGTGTGTCTCTACACTCCATACTATGTATTTTCTAAGGTCTGGTATGCATCATTTACTCTTAGATTAATCTTTGAGAATTTGGTGTTCTGTATTGAGATGATTTGATATTTTTGAATTTGTTATATAATTGGCATGATACAATTTTACCTGACCAATAATAAATTGTTATATTTGACTTATTTTGATCTCTTCAGAAATAATTTTTTTCCAGTAGATTACAGTTGTAGTCTAGTGTTTCCATAAATCTGCGTCAAGGACAGATCATACTTAAGTACCAATGAATGAAGCGGGGGCTCGTCATTAGGGATCTTCTGATTTCTGTCTTTCACTGACTTAAGTTACAGTTTTCGTGATTATAGAAAAAAATACACTTTTTATTATGTGCTAGCAGGGTGCAGCCTATTTAAAGGTATTATAGTCACCCTGTATCCTCTGAGTAAGATCAACTGGCGAGTTTGTGCCGTGCGTTCGCAGTTGGCCAGTGAATTGCTAAGTGACACTAGGTCGCTAATGAATGAATAATTGAAAGTATAGGATTTTCAGAATAATCAAATATCTAAATTAATGTACAATCGATATCTGTGATCAGTTTAATTATAAATATTGTCTAAATTTAATGATCACTTGAAATTGGAGTCAGATCAAGCACGGAGTTAGACCCCGATGAGGACGACGAGCATGCAGATGTGCTTCCCTGAGACGGTTTCTGACAGTTTGTGCAGACATTCTTTGGTTATGCAAACCGATTGTTGCAGCAGCTGTCTGGGTGGCTGGTCTCAGACGATCTTGGAGGTGAAGATGCTGGATGTGGAGGTCCTGGGCTGGTGTAGTTACACGTGGTCTGCGGTTGTGAGGCCGGTTGGATGTACTGCCAAATTCTCTGAAACGCCTTTGGAGACGGCTTATTGTAGAGAAATGAACATTCCATTCACGGGCAACAGCTCTGGTGGACATTCCTGCAGTCAGCATGCCAACTGCACGCTCCCTCAAAACTTGCAACATCTGTGGCATTGTGCTGTGTGATAAAACTGCACATTTTAGAGTGGCCTTTTATTGTGGCCAGCCTAAGGCACACCTGTGCAATAATCATGCTGTCCAATCAGCATCTTGATATGCCACACCTGTGAGGTGGATGGAGTATCTCGGCAAAAGAGAAGTGCTCACTAACACAGATTTAGACAGATTTGTGAACAATATTTGAGGGAAATAGGCCTTTTGTGTACATAGAAAAAGTCTTAGATCTTTGAGTTCAGCTCATGAAAAATGGGGGCAAAAACAAGAGTGTTGCGTTTATAATTTTGTTCAGTGTATTTTCATTTGGGCAAAGGCCTTGCCAACCAGCTTCTTATTATAAGGCTGGATATTGCTGCATCAGTAAGTGCTGAAGGCCGTACATTGAACCATTCCTGGAAGCTCGGTTAAGTTGCAACATTTAAAAACAGGCCACCTGCAATAACTAGACTGCTCTAGTTATGCATTAACACAAACTCGGTCATGCAGAGGGAATTCTGTGTGTGTGTGTGTGTATCTACAGACCTCACGTATGTCGTACTAAAACATCACTATCAACCTTGTTTATAAAGGCTACTTGTTAGATTGTTGATTAGTAGGTTCCATGTTCTGTCAGTGGTACATAAACTTCTCTTTTCCCAGACATTTATACATACAACACACGCCCTGTCTTGAAAACTTTGGTTTGCATCATGCATTGCCCCATAACACAGGCAAATGCATTGGTCTCAGGGGCACACCAAGCTGGGAAGCCATGACTTAGTAAAGTAGACATTTCATTATTACATCAGATGTGGTGTGGGGAAAAAGGAAACATGTTTGAAAAAGAGCAAACTTTTTGAAATGTCACCAACTGTTGGGTGCTCCTTGGCAAACATAGATTAATCAATTAATCTGTCTTCGATTTATCTGATTTAAAAGCAAATATTTATTTTCAGTATTTTATTTTTAACATTATGTCCAATGTCCTTCAAACTGTGCAAACTGAAGTATGTATATATGCAGGCTATGCTATACATTATATGTAATAAAAGATTTAAAATATAAACATTACATCCTAAAATTTGACCAACATAATGAAGTGAAAGTCAAGCACAGACTAAACACACATTTACTTATCTGGATAAAGTAGGCTAATTATATCACATTTATACCCTATTACAACTAATATGTCCATAGAAATAAGTTATTCACTAACGTTACTGTAAAGTGACCAGCGGATCTTTTATTATGAATCGATTATCATTACGTTGTTGCATCCCAAGTTAAGACAACTCTAGCCTGACTAATACGGATGCCATTAATTGCCATAAATATATATGTCATGCTCGATTACCGAAGACACGACTGGATCACAGAAAAAACGCAATCATTTTTAATTCATCTGACTCATAGCATGCCCATATCAGCAAGATTAACTTTTTAAAAATAAACTAGTTTCTTGTCAGTCTGACAAAGACTAGCTGCATCTGTAGTTGTCATTTGGCCTGTGCACGAGCGAATCCACCAATCCTGACCAAACTGCAACTTCAGAATACTAATGACTTCATAAACCATGAAGCTAACCAGGTTAGCTGCGACCAATCCCTCTACAAACCAGACTAACACAATACATCCACGCACATATTCAGAAAACCACGTCAGCATTGATCGGCTAACATTATCAACGCTGATCATCGCAGAAAGCTTTGTTGTTAATGTTTGTTTCATGACTACACTGTCATTAGCCAACAAGTGCTGCTGCTTTAGCCGCACTTAAAGGCTCGATCTTCTCCAGTTTTGTTTTAACTGTCTTCAATACAACAATAACACAAAACACCTCGGACAGCTTTACCTTTGACTTTTCCAAACGTTCCCACTCCTAGGGTGTCTCCGAGAATATAATGTCCGATTTTCACCCTGCCTTCATGTTTCTGTTTGTCCGTCGCCATCTTCGCTCTGAGGCCCTACCTGAGAGAGAGAGAGACAGCAGCGTCTCTACTGACAACTACCGGTACAGAAGAGCGCGCCAAAACAACAGGCTACAAACGCTTGGATTAATTTTTAATACATAAGTGAAAAATACTAACTAATTATTATCTAAAATAATTAACCAAAATAACATAATAAAATAAAATTATAAAAAATAACAATAATGTCATATGACAAAAATAATGATGAATAAATCATCATTCTTCTTCTAGTATATTATCGTTCTTCTTCTTTTTCTTCTTCTTCTTCTTATTATTATAGCAGGAATAAGTGAATAACTGGCTAAATTTAAGTTTAGTTTGAGCCTAACCTGTGCTGTTTAGAATAGAATAGAATTTTATTGTCATTGTTTAACAACGAAATAGTTTAGCAGCTCTTCAGATCAGCAGGTAACACACAGTATGACAGTGTTTATGAACAACACTGTTTACAAGACAGGTAGACATTATAAACAGACAGCAACATTCAAGACAAGGACATAAATACAAAAAATATAAATATAAGATTATAGTTACATTGAGGTAGTGCAAGATGTAATAGTGCAGTACGGTAGCTATACTATTGGATGCCAAAAATGAAAATAATTATAAAAGCCTAGTTTATGGATATGAACTAATAAAAATAATTTCTGTTCTCTTGATGTCTCTCACACACACACACACACACACACAACCTCCCTGCATGTGTCCTGGAAAGGTTATTTATTTATTTATGTTAAATTATTATACTACAGTTCAAATATATTTTTCTGTCTTTTTTGAAAGAAATTAATACTTTTATTCAGCAAAGATATGTGAAATTGATAAAAAGTGGTACAGATATATATGGTTATTAGGGGTGTCAACGTTAACGCATTAACGCATGCGATTAATCCAAAATTTTTAATGCGTTAATATTTTTTTTAACTCAAATTAATCGTTTGATAAGGTTTGACCCCAACTTCTTGCCATCATCGCAGTGCGGAATGTCATCTATCATTGTGTGATGAGGGTACAGCACCAGTGTTGCCAGGGTAATGTTAGCGGCACAAGTGGGCTATTTTGGAAATACAGTCGCGGGAAAAATTACAGAGCCGTGGGCTGCGGTTATTTGGGCTACTTTTATAATGTACCACGGCCGCCCAAAGTGTATAAAGACAAATAAAAATTTAAATAGATCCTTTTACTAATGTGTATTATACTTGGAATGTATCCATGGCAACTTAAGAACGGCGAGGCGGTTGTAACATCACAAACAACGTGAGTTTCAGCCAGAGCACGTTAAGGCTTTTACACAGCAGAAGTAAACATGACAACAGCCACTATAGATTATATAAGATAATAAATACACGATTATGATAGGATATTTGTATGTGATTTTTTTTAGTTGAATGTGTACATCTGAAATGCTAATTTGTGAAGTTAGTACAAACACTCGATGGTGGTTTGAAATGAGTTCTGAGTAAAAGTGTACTATTAATCTCATAAATTGTCTTACTTAGCATGATGCTAATGTTAGCTCTAATGCACTACAATTCTTCTTCATAATGCATTTTGTCATTATACTTCATGTAAGGTCGCAAGAAAATGTTTTGTTGTATTTATTTAGAAATACTTTGGATAATAGTTGGGTAAATGTATACCGGGATTGAAGCGATGTGGCTTGGTAAACGTTTTATTGTTTTATTGGCTGAATAAAAACAAAAGAATAATAAGGATTATGTCTCATGGCGGAGGTGTGAAAGGTCCTGTTTCCTTAAACTAGTTTGTCATGCATTTCTTTATTTCAACACATTTACAGGTAAATCCTAGTATTTTAAACTTCTGATTAATCATGATTAATCACAGTCCATGACTGTGATTAACACGATTACATTTTTTAATCGATTGACAGCAATAATTGTTATATATGACAGGTTAAAAAATAAATAAATGCACAGCTGATGACTATATGACTAATGTGTATACAGGTGCTGGTCATATAATTAGAATATCATCAGAAAGTTGATTTATTTCACTAATTCCATTAAAAACGTGAAACTTGTATATTATATTCATTCATTACACACAGACTGATATATTTAAAATGTTTATTTCTTTTAATTTTGATGATTAGAGCTTACAGCTCATGAAAGTCAAAAATCAGTATCTCAAAATATTAGAATATTACTTAAGACCAATACAAAGAAAGGATTTTTTGAAATCTTGGCCAACTGAAAAGTATGAAAATGAAAAATATGAGCATGTACAGCACTCAATACTTAGTTGGGGCTCCTTTTGCCTGAATTACTGCAGCAATGCGGCGTGGCATGGAGTCGATCAGTCTGTGGCACTGCTCAGGTGTTATGAGAGCCCAGG
This sequence comes from Onychostoma macrolepis, assembly GCF_012432095.1. Lineage (NCBI taxonomy): Eukaryota > Metazoa > Chordata > Actinopteri > Cypriniformes > Cyprinidae > Onychostoma > Onychostoma macrolepis. Next base: position 18,382,357 of record NC_081159.1, on the reverse strand, counting down.
TTGCTCTGATAGTGGCCTTCAGCTCTTCTGCATTGTTGAGTCTGGTGTCTCTCATCTTCCTCTTGACAATACCCCATAGATTCTCTATGGGGTTCAGGTCAGGCGAGTTTGCTGGCCAATCAAGCACAGTAACACTATGGTCATTGAACCGGCTTTTGGTACTTTTGGCAGTGTGGGCAGGTGCCAAGTCCTGCTGGAAAGTGAACTCAGCATCTCCATAAAGCTTGTCAACAGAAGGAAGCATGAAGTGCTCTAAAATCTCCTGGTAGATGGCTGCGTTGACTGTGGACTTCAGAAAACACAGTGGACCAACACCAGCAGATGACATGGCAGCCCAAATCATCACTGACTGTGGAAACTTCACACTGGACTTCAAGCAACATGGATTCTGTGCCTCTCCACTCTTCCTTCAGACTCTGGGACCTTGATTTCCAAATGAAATGTAAAATTTACTTTCATCTGAAAAGAGGACTTTGGACCACTGAGCAACAGTCCAGTTCTTTTTCTCCACAGCCCAGGTAAGATGCTTCTGACGTTGTCTCTGGTTCAGAAGTGGCTTGGTAGCCCTTTTCCTGAAGACGTCTGAGCGTGGTGACTCTTGATGCACTGACTCCAGCTTGAGTTCTCTCCTTGTGAAGCTCTCACAAGTGTTTGAATCGGCTTTGCTTGACTGTATTCTCAAGCTTGCGGTCATCCCTGTTGCTTGTGCACCTTTTCCTACCCAAATTCTTCCTTCCAGTCAACTTTGCATTTAATATGCTTTGATACAGCACTCTGTAAACAGCCACACCTTTCAGTAATGACCTTCTGTGACTTACCCTCTTTGTGGAGGGTGTCAATGTTCGTCTTCTGGATCATTGCCAAGTCAGCAGTCTTCCCCATTATTGTGGTTTCAAAGAACAAGAGATACCCAGAATTTATACTGTAGGGATGGTCATTTATTCAAACTCAAATGTAAATATTCTAATATTTTGAGATACTGATTTTTGACTTTCATGAGCTGTAAGCTCTAATCATCAAAATTAAAAGAAATAAACATTTGAAATATATCAGTCTGTGTGTAATGAATGAATATAATATACAGGTTTCACTTTTTCAATGGAATTAGTGAAATAAATCAACTTTTTGATGATATTCTAATTATATGACCAGCACCTGTATATGCTATATTTATATGACAATGACCAAACAATAACAAACCAAAGTTTCAACAAATATAAATGTTTTAATGAAAGGCATAGGCAAATAAAAAACATTCAGACATTTAATTCTTTGAAGAAGTTATAAACGATGATGGCTTGATGTGAGTGCACCAAATGACTTGGCAAGGACAATGATGACGATAAGAATAGAGATGGAACCAATAATGGCGGCAGCAATGTTTAGTTTGCGAGCTCTAGTGCCATAAGACTGCGCCATTGGGATGTCTCCAAGCAATCTGTTGTCCCTGGCCTGACACACAAAAAATATATAAGCTTCAGGTATTTGTAAAGCAGCAGGACAGTTATATAATTGCATATGTATATTGCTTACCTTTATTGAGTTGTAAAAGGCCCCAAACCCAAGACAGCAAGGGTTACAGAAGTGAAGATTGAATGTGGAAAAAATTATATCATCATTGACTTTTTGGTCAGGCATGGAGAGTATTACTGGCTGGGCAGTGAAGACTCTGTCGTCCTGCTTCATGCTCTCCCCAGGTGCTGGATAGTTCTGCATCGCCATGTCAATTCAATACCAAGAAGCTGCTCTCAGTGATGTTTGCAAGTGTTCAGCTGTCTTTTATAGCAAGGTCTACTCTAACCGGTGCATGTGTGCATGTGTGTTTTGCAATGTTGAGGAATAATGGGTGGAGTTGAAGGGAGGGTTCACTCAGAAACATTATCTGAGAGTAGCTGAAAATGACATCTGTGTATTTTTTTATTTGTATAATGTCCAATTTTCATTTTTGGGTGAACTACCCCTTTGCGAAACTATTAAATGTTTTCAACAACAAAGATGTTTATACATAACACAAATACACACTTTCTTCAGTAAAACACTGACAATGATTTTTAATTGAAAATGGTTCTTGGTGCAAGTTAAAGGGTGTTGTCACTTTAAGATTAAAAAATTAATTACTGTGGCTCCAAAAAAAAAAAAAAAACTAAAAAAACCCGAAAATTATATATATATATATATATATATATATATATTTTTTTTTTTTTTTTAGCTCAGTGGCTGGATGAATACAGGACAGAACACATGCTGGAATAACCCAGTGGTTTTCAAAAGGGCTTTTCACACTTGCAATTGTTAACTCTGGGTCATCCTAAACCCCGGATAAGCGGAATCCTGGGTTATCTGTAATCACGTTTCACACTGCTCATACTATGCCTGGGGTTAACTGTTAACCCTGGGCATTCATCATAGACTGTAAAACTGTCCGTGACGTCACCCGTAGGTTTCTGTAAAGCGTTTTTGAAGCCTAAAGTGGGCGGAGCCGGCCGCCGCCATCTTGGAAGCGCGTCACCGCGCGTCACTCCCGGATAATCGAAAATGGGCAAAAAGGCGGGACGTGGGTGAAGCTGAGCTGAAACCACGCCCCTCTATAGTGACAGCAGTGCTGCCGTGCAAAGACTAAACACCATAACTTCGTTTTTGGTCGAAAATGAGTTATTGATCATTTTGGGACATGTGTTTAACATGTTGTATCATGGAGAAAAGCCCCGGAGAAACCAAGGCAGAACACAGTATAACATCAGTTACCATTTTGCAGACAGTGCAAAAGCAGAGTACAATATCAATATAGCCGTAAAAATCAAGTTTGAGATCATTTTCATTAAAACATCTAATTGCCAGATTCCCAGTGTCCTACCTATAATAATTTTTTTCTGTACAAATACAAAAGTTTTGCACTAGCGAGTTTCACACTCTGGAGCAGAGCGGCAGTCCACCTGTCACTCAAGTGGCCACGCCCTTAATTATGCAGAACTTTAAGGCTTAATATAATTTAAACGGATGAGTTATAAAAAAAATTCACCCCCCTCACAGTTGTCACGAAGGGCAAAATTAGCTCTATAGACCAAAATAATTTTTTGTACCAGGCTGTAAACATGTTTTTTTCTGCTGTAAAGTTGGGCATTTTAACATGGGGAGTCTATGGGATTGACTCCCTTTTGGAGCCAGCCTCCAGCGGCCAGTCGATGAATTGCAGTTTTAGTCACTTCCGTGTTGGTTTCAAGAGAGGGAGCGGGAGGTTGCCGCTTGGTATTCATTAACAGACGTTTCACACGGTACATTCCTAAACCCCGGTTAACGTTCTTATTTGCATATTTGCGGTATCACTGTCTCTGATTGGACGAACAGCAGGCAACCTGTTTACACGGCTTTTCCCGCGTCTTGCCAGTTATTAAAAACAACGTCGCCGCTTATGTCTTTACATCAGCGAAGATTGAGGAACAGCTGATCAGCTGTACAGGCAGGGATAAGCCATTTTTAAATAAATTTAGTAGCAGAGCTACTGCAAGCGATTTAGTGCCGGAAACTTCTGCTTCTTCATGAAGAGCGCGGGTCATGGTTGCTTAGCAGCGGCAGACGCCATGGGAGCGCAAGCTACAGAGCGCTTTGGAAAGAAGGAGAAAGCAGCGCGCTTAGAGTTTTAAACGCGTTTTTAGGCGCCACATGTGAACGGCCTCATGACGGAGACAAAAGAAAACAAAGACAAGAGTACAAAATAAAGAAAACGAGGAGTAAAGTATGTGAATATTTCTTTGAATTTCTTTTAAGTGTGGCGAGACTAACGTTAGTGTTTACTTGTACAGTAGCGTAAGAATAATACCGTCTCCTATTCACAAGCTTTCCGTCTTTTGATATTATCTTCTCACCGACTGCAGTTTACACGACGCGCGTTTACTGTTACTTGAGCCTTGCTGCTCAATTTCTGATTGGCTGTCTGTTGCCAAGCGTCCAGCAGCAACAAGCAAACACCGCTCAGTTTCACACTGAACAAACTTACCCTGCTCCGGAGCAGGGTTTCATAACCCCGGGTAAAATGCGGTGCTAACACCGCTTTCAAATTACAGGTGTGAAACGTGTCTTTACCCGGGGTTAAAAGCGGTGTTTAGAACGACGATAACCCGAGGTTAAGCGCAGTGTGAAAAGCCCTAAAGTGGGTTTAAAAAAAGCAATGGCAACAGCGTTCAGGTGTTTTGCCTCTGTTGCCATTCAATCACTTGAATCCTCTCTGCTAAAGCTGATGAGCTGAATCTAGTGTGTCAAATAAGGGAGACATGGAAAATGTGCAGAGCATGGGGCCCCCAGGACCAGGATTAAGAACCACTGTTTTATAAAGTGGCAATCACTAGTTTCTCTGAATATTTCTTCTCCAGACCACTGACTTTCGCACATTCTCAACAAACCTGACACAGAAGAGCCTCTTATTTGAATTAGTACTTACAGATTAACCTAATCCTCTAAATCTTTGAACAATAACACAACCACTAATTTACATGATATCTTAATTTTCATTAGGACTACATCATAACTTTATTTTTGATGAGTAGGCCTACAGTTCTTAATACAAGATATTTTATACCATTTGAATGTGTATACAATATCGGCTACATTTAAACTCTTTTAGAAAAATGAAACATTTAAAAGTAATTTAAGTGAAATCAACCAGCCCTTGTTATCCTGTTTTCTCCGTAACTGTGCTGGATCTTGTGCCAGGTATGTGCTGATTTTAGACTCCCTGTCTTGTTTGTTGATCTTTGTAGAATATTGGAGGTTTGACACAAGTTTAAATAGTATCTGTGCAGTCAAGTTGACGATATCGCTGGAAATGAAGTGTCCCCAACTAAGCAAGCCAGAGGCGACAGCGGCAAGGAGCCAAAACTCCATCAGTGACAGAATGGAGAAAAAAACCTTGGGAGAAACCAGGCTCCAGTCGAGGGGCCAGTTCTCCTCTGACCAGACGAAACCCGCAGTTCAATTCCAACTGCAGCAAAGTCAGATTTTGTAAAGGACTCATTCGGTTCCCGTGGTCTTGTTCCCGATGGCTGTCTAGGTGACGAGGTCCTCACTGGGGATCTGTCTCTGGGGTTCATCTAGGTGTCCTGATCTCCGCTGACGTTCAGGGCTGTAGAGGTCAACTCTAGGTGCTGATCCACCAGCTGATCTGGATACGGAATGGATCGGGTGGCAACTGTGATCTCGGAATAAGAAAGAAACAGACTAATATTAGCGTAGATGCCATTCTTCTTACGATGTAACAAGTACATTGGGTGTTATGGGGAGTGTTCCCGGTTCTGGTTGACCTAATTAATGCAGCCTAACAATCCTTTAATGTATTTGAATATTAGAAGCGTATTACTGTATTATGTGTAAGCCAGGTTAAAGAGATGGGTCTTGAATCTCGATTTAAACTGACAGAGTGTGTCCGCCTCCCGAACAGTGTTAGATTGTTCCAGAGTTTAGGTGCTAAATAGGAAAAGGATCTGCCGCCCGCAGTCGATTTTGATATTCTAGGTATTATCAAATGGCCAGAGTTTTGAGAACGTAGTGGACGTGGAGGACTATATTGTGATTAGAGCTCGCTCAAGTACTGAGGAGCTAAACCATTCAGGGCTTTATAAGTAATTAACAAGATTTTAAAATCTATACGATGTTTAATAGGGAGCCAGTGCAGTGTTGACAGAACCGGACTAATGTGGTCATACTTCCTGGTTCTAGTAAGGACTCTAGCTGCTGCATTTTGGACCATCTGGAGTTTGTTTATTAAGCATGCAGAACAACCACCTAATAAAGCATTACAATAATCTAACCTTGAGGTCATAAATGCATGAATTAACATTTCTGCATTTGACTTTGAGAGCATAGGTCTCAATTTAGACATATTTTTAAGATGAAAAAATGCAGTTTTACAAATGCTAGAAACGTGGCTGTCAAAGGAAAGATTGCTATCAAATAGCACACCTAGGTTCCTAACTGATGACGAAGAATCGACAGAGAAGCCATCAAGTGTTAGACAGTGTTCTAGGTTATTACATGTGGGGGTTTTAGGTCCGAGAATTAACACCTCTGTTTTTTCAGAATTTAGCAGTAAGAAATTACTCGTCATCCAGTTTTTTTATATCGACTATGCATTCCGTTAGTTTCTCAATTTGGTGTGTTTCACTGGGCCGCGAAGAAGTATAGATCTGAGTATCATCAGCATAACAATGAAAGCTAACACCGTGTTTCCTGATAATATTTCCTAAGCGTAACATGTAAAGCGTGAAAAGTAATGGCCCTAGTACTGAGCCTTGAGGTACTCCATACTGCACTTGTGATCGATATGATACCTCTTCATTCACTGCTACAAATTGATGTCGGTCAGATAAGTACGATTTGAACCATGCTAATGTACTTCCATTAATGCCAACAAAGATTTCTAGTCTATTCAAAAGAAAGTTGTGGTCGATAGTGTCGAACGCAGCACTAACATCCATTAGTACTAATAGAGAGATACAACCACGATCAGATGACAAGAGCAGGTCATTTGTAACTCTAGTGAGAGCAGTACTATGAAATGGTCTAAATCCTGACTGGAAATCCTCACAGATACCATTTTTCTCTAAGAAGGAATATAATTGTGAGGATACCTCTTCTAGTATCTTTGACAGAAAAGGGAGATTAGAGATAGGTCTGTAATTAACTAGATCTTTGGGGTCAAGTTGTGGTTTTTTAATAACAGCCAATTTGAAGGTTTTGGGAACATATCCTAATGACAATGATGAATTAATAATAGCCAAAAGAGGATCTATGACTTCTGGAAGCACCTCTCTTAGTAGTTTAGATGGAATAGGGTCTGACAACATTCAAGAAATCATCTTCTCTTTCCTCTGATATAAAAGGAAGTTGGTCAACTTAGGTTTTGTAACATTGCACTTTTTCTTTTAATATTGCAACATTATTGAGAATTAACCTGGGAGTGTTTTCTTTTGTGCAATATTCAGCCATCATCCATTCTCCAAACCGCATGACCTGTAGTGTCATAGGCTATCCAAGCGCCTAAAACACATATACACACATCTACAGGCAATGTTTTGAAGTAGCTAAAATCTTTAGTTATGAAATGAATTCAATTTCAGCTTTAATGCAGCTCTACAGAAGGCAGTAGTGTCATTATATTGTGTTTAGCTGCTGCTGGTCTAAGTGTTAGCATATTTGACTACGTACTGATTCTGATTAATGTCCACAAGGTGAGATTTAACATCATAAATTCAACCACTTATAAATTAGGTACAAGAATGAAATCACTATCAAACAGGAGCACCATCCCCCAGAAGTAGCAATAGAATTTTCACTGGATGACAAAATGGAAGAGACTTCACAGATAAACTAGTCTTTCTTTTTTGAGTTTGGAATGTTTTTGTCACAAAATTTTAATGATAAGTAACTGAGAAAACTCTCGCAATGATGCTTGCTCATGCTAATCAGTGTGGTGTTTTACCTCATCACTCTAATTACTTGGAAACAACTCTTGTTTTCTATCTACTTCATAGGATACTTGTCACTTATTTCTAGTTTATTTGTGGTTTTGTGACAGAGCACTCCTGTCATGTCTTGTTTTGTTTTTCGTGAGAGTGTGCAGCTTCGAGCGTGGTTTCGGTTACGTGCAGGAGATTGGACACTCACGCTTTTCATTTCTGTTTCTTTTCGTTTCGTGTCTTTCACGAGCTGTGTTTTCATTCACTTGGCATGCACTCGTCTTGTGAGTGCTTGGTTTCATGTCTTCGTTAGCCAGGCACTCTTGTGTTGTCACGTTCTCTGTTGCACATGGTTCGTGTTAGCACCGCCGCAAGTTTTCTTGTCCTGTTTTGTGTGAACACGCAGCTTCTATGAAAAACTATAAGTTTTGATTATATTTGTGGTTCATGTCTTGTTTTGTGTGAACACATGGCTTTGTTTTGTTTGTTTCTGTGTGCCATGTGCTCTTCTGTCTATTGTCTAACCCTGCCCACCTTGTTACCTGACTATTGGTTCAGTTGCTCCACCTGTGTTTCCCTTGTTACCTGCCTTGTTTGCACCCTATTTATTCCCCCTGTGTTTGCGGCTCTCTGCTAGTTCATTGTCTAATATACCCTTATCGTTTCCTGATCCTGCCTGCCTTCCTCTATGGGGTAGTTTTTATCATTAATAATAAGCCCATTCTTCCTGCAAATTGAGTCCTCATCTCATCCTTTCCTACAAAACACATCTGAGAACTTTACCTGTTATTTTTTTTATCAGAATTTGTCAGGTTGCGCAAGTAGTGAAAATGTAAAAAAAAAAAAAAGTCACACTGTGAGATGTATCCATAGTAAAAAGTATATATAGAGAGAAGTTTTGAAGTCACATTTTTATTTGTGAAATCTAACAGAACATTTTCTCCTGAAGTTTTTGCTATTATTGAGTTGATTATGATGTCTGTGTAAAGTTCAGCAATATACCTCTCAATAATTCACATTCTAAGTGTAGTAAGTGTTTATGTACTTTTTAATGTATTCTATTAATGGAAAGGGTCAAATTTATTTTTCGACAAAAAAGGAATTGTACTACTTCCCCACTATGAACTTTTTTCCTTTTAAGCTGAAGTGGATTTGGCAATATTGATGGGGATATTGCATTTTCATTTACCCAATGATCTACTGTAATAATAAAGGCATATGCTTTAATTTTATATGCTAGAAATGAGTGTGCTATAAAAATGTACATTTATCACAGAAGAGTATGTTCAGATTTGTTTTATTACTATTTGTACTGCAATTAATTATGTGTCCATTATTTTAAACAGACCAGTGTGTGACAATGACACTTTATTGCTTTCTCCTGCAGAAATGTCAAAAAAAAGAAAAGAAGAAAAACTTGCGTAACTGGTGAGTGTTTAAAACACCCACAAAGAAAGCTCCTTTAGATTTACATGCAGATGTAAGAGGTAGTTTGCAGTATTTTTTTGATGGAAGTGGCTCAACATGACACCTATACTGTACAAATTAAACAGTTTGAACATGAAATTAAATCTATTAGTGGATCCAGTAGTAACAGGGAGTGATGCAATTCAAGGTATAATCCAGAGAGGAAGGAAATATGTGGCAATACAATGCCAAAAAATAAAGTGAGAGAACATGACAAATCAAAGAACAATAACGCTTAACCGGCTGAAAAGATTGTACCCACTCGTGTTTTTAGCATAAAATTTATACTCATTATATTATATTGATTGCTATCATGGGAACAATGATTCCCATTTCCTTTTTTAACCACACATGCCATGCAAGATTTTAATACCTCTGTTTTGTGATGCAATTAGCACCATCTGTTCATCTAGTCAATCTCAAGCCTAATAACAAACAGAACTATTCATATCCTAAACTGCTACAAACCAGTCTCATTTGAGATTTGTTCTGCTGTAAGATCTCTTGCTTTTCAGGTTTTTCAGTCTGTGCTGTCAGAATTTTTCATTTTCATTTGCTGTCACTCCACTGCCTCAGTATGTCCTCTGCTGCTTGCAGGGTTGAGTCTTCCTATTAATGTTGACAAAAAAATGAATTAAATAATATACAACATTTTAACAAGGTGAACAGATCACAATTCAAATCACTTGAACTATAAAGCAATCCATATTAAAAGAATAATAATAATAATAATTCAGAGCTTTCAGGTCAAAGTTTCCATGTTGATTAAGTAACAGTTGGCTTATTAGTGTTTATTAAAAGTAATTTAAAGTAAAAGGACTTTTAATGATGATAACTAAACTTAAGAGTCTCTAAAGCATAAAATTCACAATACAGCAATTTCTAAAAAGATAATGAAACATACTTAATGTTATTTTAAAAAACCTAACAACATTAATATCCTAAATAATTATAAAGAACTTTATTTTTAGAATGTTTGAAATTTTATGTTCTGCATTTGTGTTAAAAATACCTTAACGAAGCAGAATCGGATGTATTTCTGGAATTCGTCTCTGTGTTCCGGGCTGTAGAACGCAGACACAGGAATAGTGGCCAGTCCCTATTCAGAAGTGTAGAACTTTAATAACATATTTTGCTCACAGATGTCACAATATGAGAAGATTTTATAACCCATCTGTAAATACTGTTGTTCTGTTCTGTTGTAATGTTTTGGTTTACCTTCTCTTTTATGAGCCATTTCACAAATCTGTAGTCATAGGGATCATCTTTAGTACTAGGATCAGTGAGGTCAACATCTTGTAGAAAAACATTTAAAAACAAACTTTATTTTGAAATAATCACGTCAAAACAATTATAATTGCTATCACACAGTATAGCCTTTTTATACTTTGGTTTCTCATATTATGAGGATTCCCCAACTCATGGAAAACCTGGTAATATCAGGGGATTTTGAAATGAATAAAATCCTAAAATTATAGAAATATTCTATAATAGCTTTCATTTATAATTCTATAACGGATACATATTTTTACTTTCCAGTCATTGCTACATTGTTTTACAAGCTAGAAATGGCTCTTCGTAAGTGCAAACCCTATAAAATGATTTTTAAATATCTTTGTACAATAAACCTGGGGAAAAAAAAGTGTGGGAACAATAAATTATGTTTTTATTACCATAAACGAGAGCTCAAGAGAGGACAAAAACATAAAAGCACCTCATCTATGGAATTCTCAGATATAAAAATTATATTTGTATAATCCCTAAATTAATCCAAGTTCCTGCTTTAATACTTTGTTCTACCTTTTTTTCTCTGTTACTTACTAAGATTTGAGATATCTGCGATCATGAAGTATCCTCCCTGGGGTAGTATAGGTTTTAGGCCAACCGTCTTCAAACAATCTGCCAGCCTCAGACGCTTTTCATGAAGATGTATGGGTAACTGGCAGAAATAGCTTTCGTCTGTGCCAAATACATCATATTCCCTCTGAAAACCTACTGCTACGGCCTCCTTAAAAACAACATTAGACAATGTCAGCTCACTGAAAACAAATTACACACTTTCCGCCTATAAAAAGAGCATTGTTTTACCTGGGCAGCTGTGGCACAGTGATACACTGAATTCTGATGGACAGTTTTTAAGTGCTTCAGGATATGTCCTGATCCCATTGCCCAGCCCACCTACATTAAAATAATAGAGTAATTTAATGACCTGCAGGCTGTGTATGCATACTGAACCACGACACTTCCAGCCAGTCAAAGACATTAAGACAAACAGAGGGACATAACATTGCAAGAAACAAATCCTGTTGAATTCGACCAGCTCACCTTCCATCCAGTGGCACTGAAAGTCTTGCCTGCACTCCCAATGGTGACAGTGCGTTCCCACATACCTGGCAGACTGGCTTTAAAATAAAAAAGGTATGTTACTTTAAAAGTCCACAAAACTGTGATTAATTGCATTACTTGCACAGTTCTGCTCTTACCGATTTTCACATGTTTTGTTCCATCATATGTGAGCCACTCGTACACCTCGTCGCTGATGCAAATGACGTCATGTTTAATGCATAAGTCAGCAATCATCTGAAGTTCCTTCCGCTGGTAGACCTGCAAGAAACCAGTTAGGGTTAGGCTGAATTTGTCTCTGTGGTAAAAAAAGTCATTTCAACTCAGTTTTAATTTACATTTTTATATTAATTACATTTCCATTCAAAGATTTGGGGTCAGTAAGATTTTTTTTTTTTTTTAAAGAAATGAATACTTTTATTCAGCAACGATGCATTAAATTGATCAAAAGTGACAGTAAAGACATTTATGATGTTACAACAGATTTCTTTTTAAAACAATTAAATTTCATTATTTTGATTTGATTTTCACTCATATAAGAATATTTTGGAAAACAGTATAAGAATGGGTAAAACTGTCCTCCATTTGTAGGTGACCGACTCACCTTGCCAAGAGGGTTATTAGGAGTGTTAATGACAATGGCTTTGGTACGAGGACTAAATTTACTCGCCAACTCTTCAGGGGACAACACCCAGTCAGCACTGGATAGAACAGGACCACAGCCTTCTTTCTGTTAATACACAGCTAATATTATTCAAAATAAACATTTTAATCTCAGATAAAGCAAACAGATCTTGTCACGTGATATATGAACATACTGGTTTAAGGGGCACATATATAGCTGTTCCTCCCGCCATCATTACCATTGGCTGATAACAGTCAAAGAATGGCTCCACAATAATCACCTGCGCAAGAAAGGGGAAAAGGGGCATTCTGATACCTTATATTGAACAAACAGTGATTGACTTTTTTTATTCTCTACTAACAATATAATTTTCTGAATATAAATATTGTTACCTCATCACCCTCATCAACGAGAGCCTGGAAGGTACAGAAAAGTGCTTGATATGCTCCTACAGAAACCAAGATATCCTCCATTGGGTCTATTTCCCGGCCAACAATCCTACTGAAGAACTTGGCCAGGATCTTCACAAGATTTGGGTGGCCCTGTATGACCGCATGTTGTAAGACTGTTTAGCAAAGCTTTACTTATATACTTATTACATTACGCAATGGTAGTTGATCATTTAACAAACTGCAAATTGAAAGCGAGCAAAGGACTTGTATTTCTGATTTCTTACGAAAGCACGCGTGTACTGGTGCATAGAGAAACCTCCACTCAGGGCTTTGCAGAAAGCCTCCTGAATGAAACTAGGAGGGGAGAAATCTGGGAACCCCTGACCCAGGTTCACAGCCTTATAGTCAGCAGCCAGCTGAGTGAATTCCACCCTACAAATGACACACACAAAAGGAATAACATGCAGTTTTAAACATTAAAATGAGCAAAAATTTTAGTTCATTTACTTGTGAGAATAATAAACTACACAGCTCACTGAAATACTAGAATTGCTAATTGGCGCCATCTTGCGATCAAAACTGATTTCCGATTTTAAAAATGGAGGACATATATTAATTGTATTATTCATGTGGAGTATGAGTATATATATATATATGGGTCATTCTACAGAAACGTCCACTTTTCTGTCCCTAGACTTTAAAGAAATATTACAATTTAAATACACATTAGGGTTACAATTTTTTTATATTTTAAAATGAAACAATATGTTATTTGAACAATTACATCTTCCTGAGCCATCAATGTGGCATTATTATTTTTTTTTATTAATTATATAGAATTCCAAGTACCACAAAACCGCTCGTCCCCACAGCCATGTACAGCAGGAAAGTGCTTTATTTTGAGGTCAAAAACAGGATTTTCTACCATTTAAAATACAAAAGTCTATTCATAACTATCAAATATATGATATAAATGGCATAATAAAACAAAATACCAAAAAAATATTATATAATATATAGTGAAAACAGTGGTCCCCTGGAGTTGTGTCACTGGTGTTACCGCTTAACAAAAGTCTTTTATTTTGGAATAAAAATCACACTGATGACATCACTCGACTTCCTCCTTCCTATTTTATAAACATCTATGAAAACAGGCCCATGTTTAGTCCACTGTTTCTTTTCAGTTATGATAAATATTCTCATTTATCTCATGATTTCATATGAAGCTTTTAGTTGATGTCACTGGTGTGACCTATTTATTGTTAGGGAAATGTAAAAAAAACTATAATACAAATGGATTAAACTACTTAATTTAGTGAGTATACCATGACTGACAACATGTGGCTTGATACTTTCCTTATGGGTAACACCAGTGACGATCAGTATATCAGGTCTAATGTATGTCACTGGTGTTACTGTGCTGTGTTACTGAGTTACTGTACTGTTTTTGTCTGTCACATTAAATAAATAAAACATAATCTCCTAATTTCTTGCATTTTCATTATTTTTCTGTAACTACATGTGCTGATTTTTTTTTTTTAGAAATAATATTTCATGAAAACTTTTAATATTGCTAAAAAAGGTAACACCAGTGACAAAAAATGATACATGTGGTCTTGAAATAATTGCAAAAAAAAAAAAAAATTAAGCTGTCATTTATATGTATTCATAACGTCAAAAGGTAATCTAATAATGTGGTCTAAGTTTAAATGTAAAAAAAATAAAATTTTAAGACATTTTGCCATACCAAAAGTGGACGTTTCTGTAGAATGACCCATATATATAAACCCTTAGTAGTTAAAGCAATACAAACCCACCAAAAACACAAAGATGAGCGAGAACTTAAACTAGATAAAGACATTCATAGCTAAATACATCCGCTAGGTAGATTACATTGGTTGCAAAATAATAATAAAAATATCGATAAAACTAGGATAAAGCAACATGCCGAACATTGGGAAAAATACCTTTATAAAATAATACATAATTAAACCAAAGAGTACAGTCTACCCATTTATACTTTCACTTGATTTATAGGCCATGAAACTTAATTACCATATATTCTTGTCAATTCCTTCAATTCTTCTCGCGTGCAATTTACGAGACATATTGCCCTGCGTAATGAAGAAGAAAACCATGCAATAAGAGAAAACAATTGCAATTGACTAACAGCTTGATCACGCATACAAGTGTAGCGATCGAGTGTGAAAGATCTCATACCTTGTCATAAAAACCTGCGTTTACTAATCTGATTGATAGCCAAGGTCCATTTACCGCCGCTCTTCTCCACATTCCAGTGTTTCAAAACACCTTACTGCAGGATTTCTGCTAAAGCCGTAAATCAGTAACACACATAGTAAGAGATTAGAATCACGGCAAACCTCTAGCATTTGAACTGTAAACCTTTAAATGTCTGGTAGTCGATAATTCAGTGACATGGGAGCAGTCTTGTCCTTGGGATTTAGAGATTCAAGAGACAAACAGAGCATAAAATACTGTGCTAAATGTCGATTTCATACTGTAATCTAAAAAACGAATACCCAAAACCTTCTGTTTTGCACCGAACCTTGTTCGTTTACTTTTCCCACCAGCTGTTCAAGACGTCACACATTGACCGCTCAAGCGTCTTCCTCAGTCTGAGCCAATGAAAACGCGAGCAGAGCTCCTTCTCCAGGCAGCACCGGGCAGCACACTTTATTTTTGTACGAGTACTTCCGCTATGGGCAGGGCCAGTGACTGCTAGCGCTAATTGACAGTATATCTTGTAATTTGCAGTGACTATTCTTTTATAGCTTTTATACTGAAGCTCTACCATATGCCATCCTTCATTTTAATGTTTAACATCATCTGATCGACGCGATTGTCAGCGCGAGATTAATGAATAGCACAAGCTGCTCAAATTACTCACAGATGACTAATCGGACTGATTTACATTTATTTTTAATATTACTTTGTTTATTCTTGCATTATATTTACAATGATTAACCTCCCGTTTTTGTACAGTATACATTATAATTCTGTTCACTCATTGCACTCAATCACGCAGGATCTAGTTATTTTTTAATAATCGTCTATGGGCTGGAAATATTCATTTATTTGAACAACTTTAATTTGGTGTAATTATTGAGGATTGCATCGTAAGCATGAAAAATGTCAGCATTGTTTAATACAATAAGTTTTCCCATAACCTTTAATTTAATAATCTAAAACAGTCTTTAGCCGTAATTAATATTTTAAGCTTTGGCTAATTGAAATGCTCTTTAATGTGATATACTGTTTGTAATGTTTTCTTGCAGTTCTGTAATAAAATAAGGTGGTCAGACTCTGGAGTATTGCGCATACACATACAGTACGGCTCTCACGCTCCCCTTTAAGTCACGAAATATACATCAGAATATCATGAAACCATCTTCCTTGGTCTCACAATACTCAATTAATGATTGTAATCTGAGTCTGGTGAGTTTCAAGGACGTATCTGTGCGGAATTTTACATAAATCGCAACAATCCCGTGCTATGGGCACAGCCAGAGATAGAGGCTGGAGCGGAAGTTTTTTTAGGCTGCTATTTGAAACTTCCGCTTTTCGAACGCGGAAGTGTGATAAAGGCCTATTGTAAGTCACTTTGGATAAAAGTGTCTGCAAAATGCGCGAATGTAGATAAATGTCCAACCTTGGCTTGACAGAATAAAAACACAAAATATGGACAAAAAATATGATCTTTATAAAGTTGACATTTTAAAAGTGACAACAATTCATCCCAATGAAATTTTGTGGAAATTCTTTTTTCAGTCTCTTTCAGTCCTAAACATAAGGTGAAGTCCCCAAGAGCATTATCCTTTCTGCATTTTACCAAATCTGACTTTTTTCATCCTTACTGCCTATAAGCTGGCCTTCTTGAGATCCTCAGGCAGTACACAACCCTTTTTCCTTGCCCTCTGTTTGCGTTTCTCCATCTTGGAATCCTTGCGTTTCTTAATATTCCTTCTCCGCTTGTCTTGCCTCTTTTGCATCTTCTCCACGACTTGCTGGCTCCTCTGTGTCCACTTCTTTATTTTCTGAGCCTTCCTTTTCTCCTTGTTCTTCAATGATGCACACAAGAGTTCCTCGTTGTCTTTGATTTTCATGCCTTCAGCTTTGTAGAGAACATTGGTCCACCTCATCTTCTCTTCCTCTTTTTTTGCTTTCCCTTCATCCTTCTCTCTAAGCTGCTCCAGGTGAGCTTTCCTCGCCTCAATGCGTGTTAAAAGCTGTTTGTAGTTCTTACCAGTGAGCGGAGTCAGTGTTCCTTTCACTTTCCTTTTCTTTTTTTTCTCCATCAGCTTTGTCCCTTTGTCCACATAGTCTTCTCCGACCTCCATCTTGTTGAAGACTATGAAGCTCTGCTCCTTTTTGGTAGGAGCACTTGATGTAGAAGTGGCTTGTGGTTGGTGATTTGCTGTCTCTTTGTCCTCTTCCGCTGCCTGCAAAGCTGCAGCATCTGCTAGCTTTTTCATTCGAAACTCTTTTCTTTTCCTCTTCCGACGCTCCCTTTCTTGTTTTCGTCTCTCGCGTTTCTTCTTTATCTCCTCAGAGGAGGGATCTTTAGGAGGGCCCTGGAAAAAAACAGACAAAGGCTTAGCTTAAACATTCTTAATAAATTTCACTTTTTTCATATAATATTTTTACTTTATCTTGTTTTTATAGCAAAACAGAAATAATTTAGCATTTATGAGCAATTAATTTCTCTGACCCATCCAATTAAACATGGCATTTTTAAAGGGATAGTTCATCCAAAAAAGAAAATTCTGTTTTCATTTACTCACCCTCAACATGCATGAGTTTTGTTATTCTGTTGAACACACACACACACACACACACACACACACACACACACACACACACACACACACACACACACACACACACACACACACACACACACACACACACACACACACACACACACACACACACACACACACACACACACACACACACACACACACGATATTCTAAAGAATGAGGCCAAACAACATTGGTACCCACTGACTTCCATAGTATGAAAAAAATAATTTGGAAGTCAATAGGAACCAGAAACTCTTCGGTTAACCACATTCTTCAAATTATCTTCTTTTGTGTTCCGCAGAAGTTCATAAGTGATGATAGAAGTTTTGTTTTTGGGTGAACTATCCCTTGAAGTCTAGTGATTCAGCATATTAACATTCAAATATTTAACAATCCTTCTACCTAGATAACATTTTAGCCAATTTCAATATTTTAGTTCAACTTGAGCATGTACCTGTCCTCGAGATTCCTCAATCTTCTGGTGAAGTCTCTGACGAAGAATGTCTACAGCATCAAATTCTTGTGATGTTCTACCTAATAGGAATGAATCAGTAAAAATGCAATAGTATTTTATTCAACAAGAATAAAGCACACTTCATGAACTACTACTCTCTTTACAAACTACTTTTTACCCTCAGGCTTCTTTTGTGTCTCTGAAATCCCACTCTGGACAGTTTTTCTCTGAGGTGGAAGTGCTGCAGGCTGAGCGGTCTTTGGGAATGGTCTAATTTTGTTCACACTCATGTAATCTCCTGTTGTTGGCTTTTGTTTGTTCCTTTTCTTCGTTGGAGCAGCACCATCATTTACCCCACTGCCTTGGAATGGAACTAAAAGGGGAATTAATAATAATTAAGTTTTTTTAACTACTGACTTTGAAAATACAAACTTTGAATGAATAAATAAACCAGCAATGAAAATGGCATAACTGCTGCAGGTGTCTGTTCAGTATTTACTAATGAATTAATAATGAATTAACAATCCAGAACTTTACCATAGAGTCTTTTCTTTGGCTCCTTGTTGTGAGACACGCATACTTTACGGGTCAGCTTCTCTAGGTAATCATACTTCGCAGCAAGGCTGGCCATGCTTCCTATTATAAATAAACTAACATTAAATTAATAAATACAGACATTTGATGCAGATGTGTAACATGTCATCACTAAACATCTCAAAACAAAATATAACGATTTTAGCAAAGTCAGAGTGATGTGAAACCTATGCAGTATTTTATGACAACAATAACAAATATGTCAATTAATACATTTAATAAACAAGTCATTAATCGTTTGACTTGTTCGGAATATTTACCTCGCTCAATCAAAAACGTCAGTCGAAACTGCTGTGATGTGTTTCATCAGCTGAGAAGGGTTTAAAGGAATTTTTGTAACGTTACCTCCTTAGAAATTACAAACTCATTCGGATAAAATCCTTGAAATGTACACTACCTACAATAGCCCTTATAACTTCACCAAATACAAATTCAGAAACATGCCCCACGCGTGTATGATCTTGCGCATGCGCAGGATGGTTCAGAATCCCCGGAAATGGTTACATTGAAAACATTCCCCCGAAAGCACAAGGCATATTATGTAGTCGACCTGACAGTTGCTGTTTAGATTATAATAATTTCAGCCAACATGAGTAGTTTCAGATTAATGCTGATGTTCTCTAATAACGCATCTAAAATAATCCGAGGCTATGTAAGTTCATTTTCATTTTCAGTTTGTCGTTAAAATAAAGTTTATTTTTTTATCAAAATGTTTGTTTTCACACTCACTCTTGACAGCTAAAGTGTATTTTATTTGTTCTTTTCTCAGACTCTCATCTCACCAAAGAGGACCCTATTTGTGACACGACAGGGTCTATTCAGACGTCAGGATGCTCCAGTACTCCGGTGTAATTCTCTTTAGCTTGCTCATTACTGTATTCTTGATTATTGACTAAACTGACTACACTACCAATCAAAAGCTTGAGGTCGGTAATCTCTTATTTAATGAATATTATTAATATATATATATATATATATATATATATAAGATATATTTATCAGCCATTTCTCCAATTTTCAGTGTCACAATCGTTCAGAAATCATTCTAATATGCTGATTTTGGTGCTCAAGAAACATTTCTTGTTATTATCATCAACATAACATCAATATTAGATTGTTACCACTGCATCCGTGTGGAATAAAATTATTAATTTTATTAAAATTTTAATTTTAAAAATTATTAATTTCTTTAATAATAATAATAATAAAATGCTGACCCTAACTTTTTAATTGTAGTATAAAATAAAATAGGTTAACAGTTAGAGTGAGTTTCTAATAGACTAGTGACTGAAATATAGCTATCTTTCTTTCAGACATTATGCTTGAGCAGCTTGCTCAGCCTGATGTGACTTTTTAAAGTTTTAAAATGTTTTTTCTATAGGTAACCTAGCCAGGTATGGCCAACGGTCAAGTTCCACTGTTGCGGGAACCGAAAAAGGAGAAGATTCCTTCCTGAAGTGGCTTCTCTTGTTGATACCTGCCACAACCTTTTGTCTTGGAACATGGCAGGTACAGGCATGAGCTTGGTGTTTATCTGATAAAAACCATAACTAAAACAGCAATTAGCTGTTTGTGAAAAGCCTTCCATTTGATTTTATAGGTGAAACGCAGAAAGTGGAAGTTGGAGCTGATCCGTGAACTTCAGAGCCTGACGACTTCAGAGCCTATCCCACTGCCTGTAGAGTGAGTCTCTTTCTAAATCCACGTGCCATAATCTCTATTGTTTATAAGATTACACATTTTGATGAAATGGTGATGTAATCTGTGTGTGACAGTCCTATGGAAATTAAGCAGCTGGAGTTCAGGCGAGTAAAGGTGCGTGGACACTTCGACCACTCTAAAGAGCTGTATGTCCTGCCCCGCTCCCCTGTGGACCCTGAGAGAGAGGCCCGGGAGGCAGGCAGGATTTCCTCCAGCGGGGAGAGTGGAGCTAATGTCATTACACCATTCTACTGTACTGATCTGGGGTACAAACACACACAATTTGAATTCCACACACTTAATTCCATACACTTGCTTTGCACTCTGAAATGGCTTTCTGGATCAAATTTTTAGGATCACCATCTTGGTGAACAGAGGTTATGTACCAAAAGATAAGATCAGACCGGAAACCAGAATGAAGGGACAGGTAATACCATTTTTCTTAATCTCTTTTGAATCAAATCCAGGCATAAACATTATCAACAGACTAACTTTATTCATTTCTTAATCTTTCAAAATTTTAAAGAGGTGTTTATATTTTCTAAAAGGTGACTGAAGATGTGGATCTTGTTGGTGTGATGCGTTTAACTGAACAGAGGAAACAATTTGTCCCTCAAAATAATGTGGAAGCAAATAGGTGGCACTATCGTGACCTGGAGGCCATGGCAAAGGTCACTGGTGCTGAGGAAATCTTCATTGATGCTGTGTTTGGTTAGAACTGCTCTTAATACTGTTTGGTGACTATATGGTGTTCAAACCTATAAAAAGTTTTGATCAGAAAAGTGCAAAAATCTGTTAAAATCTTTATTTATTTATTTATTTCATACAGACAGCACAATACCTGGTGGGCCAATAGGAGGGCAGACAAGAGTGACCTTGAGGAATGAACACATGCAATATGTCATCACATGGTTTGTTTAATTAAACTATTTTCATGCCTCAACACATTAGTGTTTTAATTTAAATCATGCATTACTATTGCATTGCATTTACTATTGAACTGAAAAAGAAAAGGTTGCTTTAAAAAAAAAAAAATTAAAAATTAACTGTTTTGATTGTAATCTTAAAGATGACTTTGAGGTGAACTGTTATTTGTTCTTTTCTTTTAGGTATGGATTATGTGCAGCTACTTCCTACATGTGGTATGCAAAATTCATTAAGCGCATTGCTTTATGAGATGTATTCAACACCTTGCCCTTATGGAATATTTAGAATAATCAAGATCTCATGCTTAACTCAGTACTGTTAATAAAAACATGGATTTGTCTAAAACAATAATTAAAGTGTCTGTGCATGTGTATTACTTGGATACTAAGGCTGTGAAGGGAAATCTAGCCTCAAGAACAAGTGTTCTCAATCAGGAGGCCACAGAATGAAGTGTTAATAAAATAAAATACCAAAAACAAAATTAAACTGAAATAATTTTTACCGCCCTCAATAAATATTTAATAATAACACACGGGAGGCCAGATCAGAACCTCACATTTTAAAGGAGAACAAAATAAATAGGTTAAAACGGTTTTGATAAAGTTCTAAAACATGTTGAAATACCATAAGAAATATCTAAAACAATATGTGACCCTGGACCACAAAACCAGGCTTAAATCGCTGGGGTATATTTGTAATAATAGCCAAAAATACATTGTATGGGTCAAAATTATCCATTTTTATTTTATGCCAAAAATCATTAGGATATTAAGTAAAGATCATGTTCCATGAAGATATTTAGTGAATTTCCTACTGTAAATCTCAAAACTTAATTTATCAGTAATATGCATAGCCAATAACTTAATTTGGACAACTTTAAAGGTGATTTTTTTTTTCAATATTTTGATTTTTTTGCACTCTCAGATTCCAGATTTTCAAATAGTTGCATCTCGGCCAAATATTGTCCGATCCTAACAAACCATACATCAATGGAAAGCTTATGACTGGTTTTGTGATCCAGTGTCACATAAGGAGGGGATTTTGAATATTGTGTTGGAAAAATGAAAGGGCTTTGAGTCAAAATGTTTTAGAACCCCAACGGTTTCATTAACTACTGACAGTCTCTCTTAAAACAGTTTTCACTCAAACAATTCTGTAAATGTGAAAAAATAAATCTAAAAAAATATATATTTTCCAATTGCATGTATTGGCTTATACTAAAAAAAAAAAAATTAATAAAAATGAACAAGTCAAACTCCAGCCATTTTGTGGGATCATTTTTATTTATTAAACAAGACAGAAACTCAACCCAGTTTAGTAGCCAGCTCCTTGGCCTTTGCCTTCTCAAGTTTAGCAATGCGAGCAGTTGACTTGGGACCCAGGACATTGCCTCCCCAGTGACGACGGATCTGAAGAAAGAATTGAAATGGGGAAAAAACAAACATTAGAATTACATTAAGACATCAATTAGGAAAATGTATAAAAGTTAGGCTAACTGAAAAGGTCATCAAATTGTGAACTGATCAGCACTACGGCCAATAAACTGACCTCCTCATATCTGTCATTGTAGTTGGTCTTGATGGCCTCCACCAACTTAGCAAGAGCTGCTTTGTCTTCGCTGAAGATGGGTGAACAAAAACAATGTTAAACACAAATGTCTTGTTTGTAACGCCCAAATCATGAAATCATAAACTGCAAATCATTTTGCTCAGGGTTAAAAAGCTCATTTGAAACCACACGGTTGTTCAGTTGAAGAAATTCAGACATCATAGCCTCAGGATGTGCAGCGCAGGAAAGTGAAACAGGAGTGTGTGTTTAACTCACGGGTTGGTCTGTGTGAAGGCAACAGAGGTGCAGGTCTTTCTGTGCACTAGTCTGCCCAGTCTGGCCTTGCCCTTGACGATGCAGTATGGGACACCCATCTTGCGGCACAGAGCAGGCAAGAACACCACCAGCTACAAATGGAACAAATTAAATCAATTATGTATAGACATCCATCGCCACATTCAGCGGTCTGATAAGACTACACAAACCAAAGCAGAAGGTTCTGAAAACAGTTACAGAAATGCTCCTGTAAGTGGTTGTTGCTCAGGGTTAAAAAGCTCGTATTTTTGATCTTCAGTTTGAAATCAGGTGAAGAAATTCAAGACATCATTGCAGACAACCACAACAAGATTTATGACAAGATGTCTATATCCTGTAGAAAAACTCACCTCAATGGGATCCACATCGTGAGCAATAACGACCAGCTGTGCCTTCTTACTCTCCACTAGTGTGGTTACAGTGTTCACACCTGAGAAGGAACAAGTGTTAACACATGTCTAAACAAGTTTCCAAATCAAACGAAAAATAGGAGGGTCATCAAATATGGTCTTGGACAAAGGATGGGCCTGAGAGTCAAAAAGGTTGAGAACAATGGAGAATGCAACTTGTAACTCTGGGAAGGGTGTCTTCAAGGAAAAGACACTCTACAAAAACACCCACCTGCGCGGAGGACTGGTGGCCTCTTGGTGGGTACGTCGCCCTTTCCAGCAGCCTTCTGTTCAGCACGAGCCAGCAGTCTCTGTTTCTTCTCCTGCTTGGTCTCGGGCCTGTACTTGTGGGCCAGCTTGAACAGCTGGGTAGCTTCAGAAAGATTTCAAAGTGTTAAGTGTAACATACCCCAAATTAGCTCTTCAACAACCATAATTCCAGCACCAGTGCCAGAACCTCAAAGTTAACATTCTGATGGAAACTTTAGCCATCACTAATTTTACAGTACAATCCAAGCTGAATTAAACAGAAGTAATATACAACAGTGCATCAGTGATCTTGGTGGAAATTGTCCGCATGGACTATTCAGATAGCAAATATTTTCACATCATCTGCACATTCACAAAAGTCTAAAAAGTATTTAGGAGGCCAAACGATATATTATTTTCAACAATTAATCAGCACTGAGATATACACAGTCATGTTTGTTAATTTTATAAATTACATCAAGCAAGTTTTTGTTCATGTTATTGATTTAAAACTCACTATCAATATTGATCAAATCCATTATCGGTCGACCTCTACAAGCACTGCTATATGAACAGCACCAGGAAGTCAAAAGAGACTCCAGCTGAGTGAATAACTCACCGGTCTGGCGGTCCAGAGCCTGGGTGAACTGGTTGATCGCAGGGGGAACCTTCAGACGCTTGTAGAGAATGGCCCGCTGGCGCTGCAGCCGGACGTAACGTGGCCATTTCACGAATCGGGTCAGATCCCTTTTCGGCTGGATGTCCTGACCTGGAGATTAAAGTGCATGACTTTAAAGTGCATTAGGGTCAACAAACTGCAAGTTGGTTTCCAGACATAACATGTGCATCAGAGATCTTGGTGGAAGGTTGTCTGCAATGCTGTTAAGATAGCAAATATTCGTAACATCATCTGCACTTATTTGACAGTTACATTTTAAATGACTGAGGACTCAATCTCATCTGTGGTCCGGTTGTTACTTACCAATGCCAAAGTTCTTGGGCCTCTTCTCAAACAGGGGATTCACGACTTTTTTGGCCTCATGCTTCTTGGCCACTGAAGGGGCTGGTGCCACCTTCTTCCCCTTAGCCTTTTTTCCCTTAGGCTGTGGAGAGATGCACAACAACACTTCATGAGTTCATCCAAAAAAAGCAGAAAGTTGAACAGAAATACAATTTTTTTGGCTAATGCTCAGTTTTGAGAAAATGTCTTCAAAAAAAGTTCAGGTGAAGAAATTCAAGACATCATTGCAAAAGCCAAAAAACCTACTACTCAAAATACACTTACTTATGGTGTGACATGCGTTGGAGCAACTTAACCAATTTAGCATCTCAGAGACACAAGCTTACTCAACAACATCGCATTTTCAGTAAATTATAATTATTTAACTGACCAACAGGTGTGCAATAGTGTATTATACAGCAGCACGTATGCGTTTAATAAACACCGGCGGGCCAATCCAATTCATTTTGGCCTACAAACAAGCCCGCTAACAGGTTAGCATTCGCGTTGGAACCTATGGTTAAGTTTTTCATAATATTAAACATGATATTAAAAATATATAGTCAAGGGAGTTCGTATTAAAACGACGGGTAATAACATTTAACGGCTTACGGTCTAACGGCGCCACATCTCGAGGCGTCAGCGCTGACAGCAAGCGGACTCTACACAGCTCACAAAAGTGCTCTCAATTCTTCATCTAAACACTTAAAATGTTTGCAATTTTCATTCAGAGAGCAAGCGTTGGTGCTTTATTTTCCATAGCCGATATTTCATGAGTCCTAGAACGCATTACAAAGCAGGATGCTTAAGGATTTTAAAAAAGTGAAGGCTTGGAAGTCAAAACCATCAGACACTCACCATGTTGGTTCAGACGGAAAGGAAGAAGAAAAGGATTGTGGGAAATATAACTACCGCGACATTTGGTAATGACATCATCTGTACGCGACAGAACATTAAAGAAGATATTCAAAGAAAGCTTGTTGTGAGTAGCGAATTGAATTAATTTGCTTTTAATTTATAGTAACAACAAAGTTTTTACTTCATTAATTATTCATGCATGCGTGGTGTATAGTAACAGAAACCCACACGCGCTGTTTAGTTTAGTTTTAGCGCCTGAGAGAAAAGCAAAATGTCGAATGTTGTCAGAAAACGCATTAACTTGTGTTTTATTCTTGTTTTCGCTTTTATGCGTTATCTAAAATAGACATTTTCACAGGCGGTTACTAAAAAAAACTAAAAAAAAAAGCCTGTGGCTGCAGTTAGGTTATGGAAATGTATCAATGGTTGTTTATTATATGTATTTAGTTGCTGTTAGTGTGAAAACTAATTGCAGTTCTAACAATAAAGTCTTGTTTCTGATCGTTTAGCACTGAGTCAAGTGTGACTGAAGAGCGCTGTGATGGCCACACAGAGAGTACTCCCACAAAGCAAAGAAACTCTTCTGCAGAACTACAACAAGAGACTTAAAGATGACATCAGGTCAATTCTTGACAATTTCACCGAAATAATAAAAACAGCAAAGGTATGTTGGTGTGCATTTTGCTATGACTATGTGACATTCATATCAATATAATTTAGTTACAAGGACGATAATTTGGTCATCTCCTGTATCAGGTGGAAGATGAGACTCAGGTTTCCAGGGCGACGCAAGCTGAGCAGGATCACTATGAAATGCACGTGCGAGCTGCCAACATTGTAAGATCTACAGTGATAGTCTGATAATGATTAGACATTTTAGACTTGGATGACATTTCCATGTTTAATGTGTCTTAGGTACGTGCAGGAGAGTCTCTCATGAAGCTCGTCTCAGACCTGAAGCAGTTCCTCATCCTGAATGACTTCCCCTCTGTCAACGAGGCCATCAGTCTCCGCAACCAGCAGCTGCGCACACTGCAGGAAGAGTGTGACAAGAAGCTCATCTCCCTGCGTGATGAGATTGCCATCGACCTGTATGAGCTCGAGGAAGAGTATTACTCCTCCAGGTACAAATAGACCAGTGATCCCAAACGTGTGCAGTCACCTCTGCCTTCCCTTGCTTACCAACATCATAAATGCATATGTGCATCATAAGAACATAACACAGGGTGATTTATGGAGCTAAAGGTATTTTTAACTTTTTAGTTAAAATTATAGGCTCCAACTGGTTTTCATTTTACTAAAATATCATGTGCTAACCATATTGGTTTGCTATTTGTTTGAATTACACCATCCCATTTTGGTCCTCCATACACAGTCATATCATACCATTGTGCCTTAATAAGAGTGTTCATTCTTGCTGGTAAGACAATAACTAATGAAAGAGTACATTCTCCTTTGACCCAGTTCAGTCACATAATAAGACAATTTAGATACTGTGTGGCCCTTGAGTTTTATTCCGCTTGTCATAATTATAACAAGCCAGATATATCTTTTTCTAATATAGCAAACATATAGCAAAATCCATCTATCCATTCATGTTGTAGTCTCACCAAAGACATTATCAAGCACTTCCAGTATAACTGATTTTGCACAAGAAAACCCATCTGTTAAACAAATATAAGTGCATGTAAATATTTCCCCTCCAGGTGCCTTAAATGATTGTGTTTTAGAAGATTTACTTGCAATCAGGATGTGTATTTAGTGTTCTTGTTGGTGCTGTTTGGGTTAAATTTACAGAGATTAGTATGATATTCAAAGATTTTAAATCAATTCAAGCTGTCTTTGAAGCACACCGTTATAAACATTAATAGTTATATGAGAAGAGACATTTTGGAAATAATTTGATAAATTTGTACATTTTTTAAGAAAAATGTTCATGTGAATCTAAAATTGGTATTGGACTTGGCACATTAATTTTGGATGGCAATACTCAAT
This sequence comes from Onychostoma macrolepis, assembly GCF_012432095.1. Classification (NCBI taxonomy): domain Eukaryota; kingdom Metazoa; phylum Chordata; class Actinopteri; order Cypriniformes; family Cyprinidae; genus Onychostoma; species Onychostoma macrolepis. The sequence goes on along the minus strand of NC_081159.1, from coordinate 18,355,228 downwards.
GATGAGCTTCAAATTTCAAAGCACTTTAGAATTTGTAAAAAAAAAAAAAAAAAGAATGTAGGGTGCTGTGTGTATTGTAAAAATTACTTTAAAGAGTCATATTAATTAGCTTAGTGGAAGAAAATCAAAAATCAGTTTATATATTCATAAATGCAGTGATTTTTTTTTTTCTCTCTCTCTCTGTTAAACTATCAAAGTTTGTGTAAACTGGGAAAATATTTAGCTTTCAGTGGCATATGTGGCATGTTTAAAATGTAATATTTATCATTTATGGAGTGTTTGAAATTGCACTACACTGTGTTTCTTTGTGGTGACATTTTAAGTAGAAACAGTGTTGGTCACATTAGTACCTGTTCAAAATGTGTCAGAATATTTGTCAGTTTTTTCACAAACCAACTGGTCGTTTCAAATTTCATAAATAAACCAGAGATAAAATAGAGCACATTTAGTGTCTGATCTATTATTTGCTCACCTCTGATTTGGAATTTATTTTCTGCCTCTGCTGAGTGCATAATCTAAATTCTCTGCTGCTTACAGCCTTTTGCTTTTCATCTGTTGAGCAGTTTATTTTTCATTAGACTCTACATTTATCTGTTCAATGTACAGAAAGACAGCAAACAGAAGAGTAATGTCATGTGACCACACGGTTCCAGTCAAGTCAGTAGCAATGCTTTTCACAACTTCCTTTCCCTGCTTGTGCTTTCTTTCCCAGTTCCTTCATATGTTGTGTGAGTTTGTTTTGTAATGAGTGAATGAATGTTCAACATTATTCATACATACTCCTAATGGATTATTGGGTGTTTTTAGGCAGAAGTGGACAGAAGAAATGTTAGTTTGTGTGTAACGTGTGTGTGTGTGTGTGTGTGTATAACATTTCTAGCTGTGGACAGTGGGATGGTGTTGAGTTGCCACTTTGTGAGGCCTTTCATCGGCAGGACAGTTGGGGGTCCCCTGAGACGACCTCTGACCCCTCGTGTGCCAACCCAGAGGATTCAGACAACTTGGGGACCCAGGAGTCCATGCAGCGTCACCTAAACAGCCACGGCAGCAGCACTAGTGAGCAGTCATGAAGTACTTCATGGAACAGTTAGATTACACAGTTCAGCAATTTGCCATTATAATAAGCACAATCTTAAACCTCCAGCTGCAGACTGCAAATCTAGTCAACTACTTGAATTAATGATGCGATTTTGTCCTGCAAAAATGACACTGAATTAATGCTGAGAACATTTCTATGAATAGTATTTCAAAATTGTAGTTGGGTAACTTGCTACCTTGGAATAATGAAGTGTTTGTCTTTGTTTGTTTGTTTATTGGCTAAATTTAATGTTTCTTTGAGTAAAACTACAACTGTGCTATACTTTAATTACTGTTCTACAAATTAGGTAATTTAACAACTATAAGCAAGTAGTGTGTAGGATGCTAAAAGAAAAGGAGACTTCTCTGTAAACATGCTGCATACTGTACATTTGGAGTAAATCTAGCTCCTCTATTTAAATAACAAATTACACTGTTAAATGTCATTGTATATGTGCACTGTAATGCTCTTCAAAATGTGACTGCGAAGGAACTGTTCTCTCTCTCCTTTTTTAAAAATTAATTTACATGTATATATTTTTATTGCTGTGCTACCTTAGGACAACCTTTCCATTTTGGGTAGTTAAAAGACATCCAAGCAAAAACTAAGAGGAAAGGAAATGTTGCAACTCTAATAGAGGTTATAATATTACTTTATTTCATTAGCAAAGTTTGTAAAATAAAAATAGCCTTTAATAAAACAAAGGAGTTTCATTAATATAAAGTGAAATCAATTCTGTTGAACAGACTGAAACACACATTACAATGCATTAACATGATGCACAGTACACTGATGAAAACAAAATGTTCTTCTATTTTATAAAGTTTGCAAAGATAACCAATGTTTTGAGGGGGAGTTTTGTTGTAAAATGTTTATGACTACATGCAAGCTATGAACACATTTTGAAATACAGTAAAAAATATTTACATCTCATTTTACAGGAAAAAAAGTGTTCAACTAGGTGACTGTGTAGCGAAGGAGGAGGATTAGTATCGTCGGTTCATCTTCTTGAATTTCTCATAGTGGTAGTCATCCGTGGCCTTCTCATTATTCGGCCTCTTGCGGTAATTGGGTGGTGAAGCTGGAGAATGAGAAGAGGTGTAAACATTCACATAAATCCGACAAATGCAGTTCTATGTGTTATTTTTAGCAAAATAAGATATTATTATCATCTTACTCTCAGGCAATGGCTTCTCAGTGTCGCCTACTCGTAGTGGCCTGGCTTTGGGTTCTTCTCTGTGTCGTCTCTGGGGAGCGTTTACATCCTCATGATAGACTTGAAGAAAAACATTTTTTAGAAAATGACTTAATCTTTGTCCTTCAGGGAAGAAAATATCTAATTATGGAGACAAACTTTTTGATTCATGAGCACTAAGCACATGACCTTAAAATACAAAGTGCTGGTAGTGCAGATATACTTGTGCACTTACAGCGATTATGCTGGACGTAATTCACAGCAATGTTAGTGGGAACGAAGGAGGTCCCGCTGTCCTTCTTTTTATTCCTCTGCTCAGCAAGCAGCTTTGCTTTGGCTTCTTCTGTACTGATTATGTTCTTTATTTTTGCACTGATAAAGGGGAAAAAAAGGTTTTGAAGCTGACATCCACAGCTAGGTGGAGTATAAAGAAATATCTCAGATGTGAGCAAAGGAAAATGTCTTTGAATTAGTTTTGGTCTTTACTTACTCAATCCCCAGATCCACCTCTGGAATTCCACTCAGCATCTGATTGGACAACATCTCTTCTGTCTTTTTGGCAGAACTGACATTGATGTTTTCTGGAAGCTCGTACAGGAGGTCCTCTGGATTCTTCACCTTCACCTTCTGCTCTTCCGCCTCCACCATGCCTTTCTTTTTCTTTAATTCGGTCTCAATGTACTTCATCCTGAATGAAAAAAGCATTCAAAGAAAGAGAGGATATAAACATTTAAATGCAGGCAAAATTGACCAAAATAAAAAAAAAAACAAGCATCTTGTGGAAAGACGAAGAATACAGATGGTTTGCGCGGACGCATATGCACTTACATGTCTGCATCTTCATCTCGTCTGTTAGTCTCGGCAGAAAAGGAGGTACCAAGATTTAGGTCGTTTTCATCTGCTGTCCTATAGTGGAGAGGAAATGTTAATTATTTCACCTTTAAAATAAAGAAACATCAACTTTAAAATAAACAGCAAACATGGCTCCATAATATTACTTACATGTCTCGATTTCGGTCTTTCACTTTCTTCATGTCAACAACACCTCCAGTCTTCAGTTTAAATGGGTCGTCCTAATGCACAAAACACGAAGTGACAATATTTAACCCCTTAAATCATACATTTACTGTAACACTGCAAGACCTTCATTGTAATACAAAATGTAATTTCCTTTAAAAAAACAAAACATACCTCAAGCTCAGCCTCCAAAGGAAGCTTCTCTCCTACAAGTAACGTAGCAATGCTGGAGTAGCAGAATGTATACATTAAAATTATTAATTATACACATTAATTAAAACTTGGAAATTACACACTGTAAAAATAAGACATGTACAAAACGTTTAAGACTGTTATATTCGGATAAAAATGAATAGCATTCTAAATAGACATGTGACCAACCTTACTCCATGCTGCCTTTTTCGTAAACTTTGAAGCTCCTTGGCTTCATCCAGTTTGGACCTTAGAACATATGTTTGAATTTAACATATTTAAATATATTCTCACATATAAACAGGCGTCTGGATGTGGCCTCTGAATGAATTTGACACTTAACGTTAACTTACATAAACACTTTTCTATACGGACATGTTCGGTTACTCTATTTGGCCTTAACGTGAAAAACATATCTAACGTACCTGACCACGGCTTTTGTCTCATCATCTTCCTCGTCGGATGATTCCTCCTTCCTCCTCCTAAAATTCTTACCCGGGGGCATGATTTGAAAAAGCGTTGAGTTATTTAATGTTTATTTTACACCCACACACGTCTATGGTACGCAATGTCGGCGGTCTGTGTTTATCGACGGACCGCTTTCCTCACATTTCCCGACACTTCCGCTGACATCACAATTAAGTTACGGTTTTAACAGCTGATCTGAAGTCAGCTCGTCTGTTTTCCATACAAGCGATTAACGGTGTAATAAAGCGACTAACGGCTGGTTCAAGATCAGCTACTTATATGACAAATAAGTAAAAAAGTAAAAATAATAACAAAACAATAAAAACATCAACTCCTAAATCAAGCAGCATGTAAACTGTGTAAGTTTAAGTAAATTAAAAATAGTTTTTGATCAGATGAAAGAACTGAAAGCGTTCATTGGCTCTGGTCAAAGCTGTGACGCACACTCATGCTGTATTCAGTATGGATGCTGCTTAGTGCACTTCTACCCACCACTGTTACAAATACCACCGATTGGCCTAAAATGATCATCTATGAGCGTTATTTTTATTACTATCTGACAGGTAAATGTTTGTTCTTATCTTCCCTTCGGCTGAAGCGGAGTGTCACTGTTTATTTAGCTTAGATACTATCATGTCGACTCAGCGCATGAACAGTGTCTTGCAGTCCGAGTGGAAATATGGCCTGTTTATTCTGTAAGATCGTGATGTTAAACAGCTTTTAGGTGGCTGACGATGACACGTAGAGGAACTGCAGACGCAGAAAGATACCGTTTGTTTTGAGATATTATTCTTTAAATTCTGATGAATAGTGAGGCCGATTCATATTATTATTGTTGTTGTTTTTCCCTTTCTTTTCGGATTTCTGTTTAAGCTACTTTACTTATGGAAAAAATAGATTCACGGATTAATACATCTGTACGATGCATTACTGTGCATTTCCTCACTGTAACAATAGACGAGGTGCTACGGGGTGAATGCATCCTTCTCAGTCGTGCTAGGCGCATGAAACAGCAGTTTTGGGCTCTTGGGAGTTTTCAGGCACAGACTCACAGCTACTCGATGCTAGATACCACACTTCGTTTTTCATTACTTTTACAATAATGCATTCAGTGATGGCAAATGTTCTCCTTTACGCTGAAACCGAGACTGTAAGTACATTAGAAGGATATACTTGAAGGTACATGTTCAACAAAAAAAACAAAAAAAATTCTGTCATCATTTACTCACCCTTGTGTTTTAGAGTGAGGTGAAAATCAAGATGACTGACAGCGGGGATCTTTGTCCTCACTTGGACTCTATTGGTGAAGTTACTAAGGAGGAACTGATTCAGAAATCAAAGGTTAGAATTGCTTTTGCTAATATTTAAGTCTTAAATGTGTTATGAGTGGTGCACAGTGAATTTTATCTCATTGTTTTTACTGAAGGGCACATGCCAGTCATGTGGAGTAGATGGACCCAACCTCTGGGCATGTCTACAGGTGAGGAGCCTTTTCCCTAGCAAACATGTTAGACAAGTATAATGCATTTTTGGCCCAGAAAAAATATAATAATAATTATTACTCTCTTTGTCCTGCTTTCCCCACAGTGTGACTGTTCTTATGTAGGCTGCGGAGAATCTCATTCTGATCACAGTACTAAACATGCACAGGTGACATTCTTATTCATTCAGTTATTCAATCCATTCTTGGGCATTCGTTTTGTTCAGTTATTATCCATACCAATTTCTCTTGTTGTTTTGTACGTGTGTGCATCTCTTTTTTTTCCAGGCCAAAAAACACAATCTGACAGTAAACTTGACCACGTTCAGAGTGTGGTGTTATGTCTGTGAGAGGGAGGTGTTTCTGGAACCAAAGCCTGTTACTCCCGTATCATTAGCTCACCGCTGCAAACCACATGAACAGGTAAAGCCATCAGATTATTTGAAACATCTCACAGAAATGTGCACTTTTTAGGATGGTGTAAACATGATTAAGATGGTACTTCCTGGTTGAGGTTGGCTGTGTCTCCTGCATTATTAATAGCAGTCTTAAGATGTCATGTAGACACAATAATTTATAAAGCACATGTATAGTTCAAGAAACACAATTCTCATGTTTTTTCATCCCCAAAGGATCCTCTTCCCCAGACAGCATGTCACCCGTTAAAAGCAGTGCCTATCGCAGTGGCGGATGAGGAAGGCTCAGAATCTGAGGAGGATGAGCTCAAACCCAGAGGTATAATTGTATTAACAGGCTAGCTAGTACACGTTGCATGGTATTTCAAATCCTCTAATAAAGGCTAAATAGCAAGGACACCCACCTAGAAAATATTAAGATTAATAAGATTCGTTAATGATTGAAGTGAAGTAAGTCCCTTATGCTCACCAAACCTGCATTTATTTGACTGAAAAACAGATTTAAGCAAAAACAGTTTACAATTAATGACCATTTTGTTTAATTTACATATTGTAAAATGCAATGTATTTCTGAAATGGCAAAGCTGAATTTTCTGATCTGGTGTTCGAAAACATTTGAACCTCGAGAAACTGATTTGGCTCTCATGAAACATTTCTTAGTATTATCAATGTTGTAACATTTTTGTGGAAACTGTAATACTTGTTCCAGATTTTGTTTGATGAATATAAAGTTCTAAATCACAGCATTTATGCATCCTTGCTGAGTACAAGCATTGATTCCTTACCTAACACTGCAGTGTTAAAAATTAAGTGACCCCAGATGTTCACAACAGTTATCAGTCATTATGGATTTCTCAAATGACTTATATATTTACTAATAGATGACTGTTATGTCCTGCTTATACAACATTTTAAAGGAGCAGATTGAATAATGTCTATAAGAACAAATAACCAGTCAGTTACCTTTTCTGTTCTCTTAATATGAGAAGGCATAATGGAAGTAAGCTGAATTAAATTGGATCTCATTGTCAGTGGTTATGTGTAACGACTAAGATTCTGTTCCACATGCCAAAGGTCTCACAGGGATGAAGAACATTGGGAACTCCTGTTACATGAATGCTGCACTGCAGGCCCTCTCCAATTGGTGAGCTCACAACTTGCGAAGCACAAATAAGCATAATTCAGACAACACAAATTGGAAGCTTGACTGATTTCACTGGTTTATTTTTCGGTTCCGTGTATCCTGCCTCATAAATTGACATTGTTTTCCTGTTTCTTTCTATTTTTCTCTCTTTTCAGTCCTCCTTTGACCCAGTTTTTCCTGGATTGCAGTGGGTTGGTCCGTACGGATAAGAAGCCGGCATTGTGTAAAAGCTATCAGAAGCTTATCTCTGAGCTCTGGCACAAGAAACGGTAACAAGTACTGACTTGGCAAACTGTTAACCTAGATCTGGCCAGTTTTAGCTAACTTAATCTTATTCTATTGAGCTTGGTCCTAATTTTCTGAATCTTATCGTTCTTTGTTGGTTTCTTTTTAACTCTGTCAAGGCCAAGTTATGTTGTGCCCACTAGTCTGTTTCATGGAATCAAACTGGTGAACCCCATGTTTCGTGGCTACGCTCAACAGGTATATAAAGCAGAGTCATTTAAGTGTTATTTATATACTATTATAATAATTATTCATATTTTAAAATGGCTTTTATTTTGACATTTGTTTTAGTATTGTTTAGGTGCTTTTGTCATTTTAATTTTTAATTTGTGTTAATTATTTCAGTTGTATTTTCAATCATTTTAATAGATTTTATTCAGATCATTTGCCAAGGTAACATTTTTAATTTTCATTTAAGTGTACATAAATTGTCTAACATATTTATATTTTATTTCAGCTTTTTCAATTGACCAAAACAATTTTAATATTTTAGTTTAACCCTTTAGGCGCCAGGGATTTTTGGAAAAATATTGGATTTTGACATCAAGATTTCAAAAGCTTGTCACTTGAAAGAGCTTAAAGATAGAGATCTGCTGTAAATTAGAAAAATGTTGGGCATGACCAAAAGTTTATGTGGGGTGTAAATATACTCATCTAATTTGCATATTATGACGTAATCAGGGGCGGCCATCTTGAATTTCATAATATTCAAGAAATAGTAGATATTGAATTGATGTTTGAACTTATTTGCATGGGTTTTTTTTTTTTTTTGTCTTTTTATCCTCATTCCAAATGATCAGAAAAGAGGAAACCAACAATAAAACAGGAGAATGTACTAAATTATTAGTATATTACTATACTATATGCTTGTAAAACACATTTGAATAGTAGCCTACTTTTTGATCAGTTCATCAGTAATATTCAGGAAATAATAGATATTGCCCTGCCACCCCCATCCTCATTGGGCAAAGGTGTCGAAATGATCACTTGTTTGTGCTTCGTGAACACTCTCGCCTTGCACTGTGGCACCATTGTGCTGCAAAGATGTACCGGGAGAAATGCGATTATTAGACGACCGATCATCATTTCCAAAAGGCAAATATTCCCCTTCAGAGTCAGAATCGGCGAATAACATTTGCAACACATCCTCAAGCTACAACTTTTTATTAGCCATTTGGCGATTTTTCTCTCACAAATCTCACAATTTACTCGCATGCTATGAACTGAACTGCTTCCGCATCAATGACTCGATAGCTCACTTGCTTCTGCTATTTCCTCGAACACTTTGAATAGGAACATGATGTAATTTTGGTCTAGAATCGAAGTACTATATGTCTGCCATCTAGTGGTAGGGAATACAAATGAGATATTACACCATATTAGGAACTACAGTCTATTTTATTAAGTATGTCGTCTTGTCGCAATTTTGCGACTTTGGCGCTTCGAGGGTTACGTTAACAGTAACGACACGGATATGGACATTATTATGCAGATTGTAATGTTATCATATAAGCCCCATAGTATTTTTGTAAAGTACACACTCCTTGCTTCTGTCTATTTTAGGACACTCAAGAGTTTTTGCGATGTCTGATGGACCAACTTCATGAGGAGCTGAAGGAGCCTTTGACCGACTGCAGCGGTGCAATCTCAGATGTCGAGCCTGACCGCAACGTTGAGAGCCGTAATCATGTCGATGGAGACCGAAGCCCCTCTGAGGATGAGTTCCTGTCGTGTGACTCTGGATCAGGAAGCGAGAGAGGAGATGGAGAGAGAGCAGGAGGAGAAGCAGAGCTGCTCATCCAAGATGAACGTGTGGCAGTGAGAGGAAATGGAGTAATCTCAGAGAAAGAGAGACTGAAGGAGAGAAGAGGAGAGGAGAGGACACGGGAAATGGATGAGGATGCAGATGTGGACACGGCTGCACAAGAGGGACAGGCAGAAAGAGAAACAGAGGCAACAACTACAACCACACATGTGCCGGCAACAGGAAATACAGGTATGATGTTCTTATAGTCTTAAAGGGATACTCCACCCCAAAATGGAAATTTTGTTATTAATCACATACCCCCATGTCGTTCCAAACCCGTAAAAGCTTAATTCGTCTTTGGAACACAATTTAAGATATTTTAGATGAAAACCGGGAGGCTTGTGACTGTCCCATTGACTGCATAGTAAATTGCACTGTCAGGGTCCATAAAAGTATGAAAGATGTCATCAAAGCAGTCCATCTGCCATCAGACGTGCAATCAGAATTGTATGATTAGACGAGAACACTTTTTGTGCACAAAAAAAGAACAAAATATCGACTTTATTTAACTTTTTCTGCTCCTCCGTGACACTTCCTGCAAGCGCGTTCATGAGTTCACTAGCAGAGCCCGACGCAAGCACGCCTCGGATGACGCAGCACATACGGCGTTTGTCAATTTTCATTTTGGGGTGGAGTATACCTTTAAGACCCGTTCACACCAAGGACCATAACGATAAAGATATAGTTCTAAAAATCGTTCTCAATATTAAAGAATAGCAGAGTCTACAGCTATAACGAGAAAGGCAAAGAGAAACTATATCATTGGAATCACTTCCAAAACTATTTTTTTTCCAGCTGTTGGAAAGATACAAACATTTACAGCCAATCAGAATCCATCCTGCTGTAACAAGCTCAAGAATTTGAAGCGACAGATGAGCGTGCGCTTAGAATAAACAGATGATATTGTCTGCTGGTGTGGACGCTAATATCTTTATTGTTAACGGGGCTTAACACTACCAAAATTTTGGGGTCTTTAAAACATTTTTTTATGTGTGTGTGTTTGAAAGAATTCCACCAAGACTGCAAAAATACAGAAAAAAACGGTAATATTGTGAAATGTTATTACAATTATTAGAATGTGTTCTGTGTTTTAAATTTATTCTTGTGATGGCAAAGCTGAATTTTCAGCAGCCATTACTCCAGTCTTCAGGGTCTTTCAGAAATTAAAAAAATCCTTCATTTGTGCTGCTTAACATTTTTGTGGAAACCATGGTCCTTTTTTAAGATTCTTTAATGAAAAGAAAGCTAAAAAAATCAGCAATTATTTAAAATGGGAAATCTAGTCTTTTTCTGTCGCTTAATTCAATGCATCTTTCCTGCTTAAGTATTCATCTTACTCACTCCCAACTTTTGAAAGGTAGTGCATATTTAGTAGTTTATGAATGGGAATATAGTACTTTAAAAATATAGAAATCTTCTCACTTCCTGATCCCTCTTTTTATTGCAGAACCTGATAATGAAGCCTCCATGCATTGTTCATCCTCTCGTCCCTGTAGCCCCACTCACAGTGTGCAGGAACTCCACTCCAGACTCTCCAGCGGCCCACCAAGATCCAGCCCCCTCAGAGCTGGACCCACATATACGTTCAAGAAAGGTTTGCTTCTCTCATATAACTAAATGCAGCATAGATGTTAAAAAAAAGTTGTACTTTGCTTTGCACTGAATAACCGTCATGATTGTTTGTCCTATAGCTCAGATGCTCCTAAGCACCAAGAAGAAGAAGCAGTCCCGTTTCCGCAGTGTTATTTCAGATATTTTTGACGGATCCATTCTGAGTCTTGTTCAGTGTTTGACATGTGACAGGGTGAGGAAGGATGCAAGGAGTTTTTCTGTCTCTAGAGGGCACTAGGCATCAAATCACTTTCATTACACTTAAAAATGCATTAAAAACGGCAAGATCATCATGTACCATGTAGTTTCTGAGAAGCTCCACTTTCAATTCATATCACTTTTAGAAGAATACTGCAATGTATAGCTGCACAAACAGTGTTCATATCACATAAACCAAATGTTATGTAACCGTAGAAGGATATATTTTAAGGGAACAGTATGTGTGAGACTGCAGAAAGAGCAATGTTTCAAAGAAAATATCTGCCTTTGTAGGTTTCAACAACCGTGGAGACCTTTCAGGACCTCTCTTTGCCTATTCCGGGTAAAGAGGATTTGGCCAAACTCCATTCCTCCATCCACCAGAGTGCTCCTGTCAAAGCTGGTGTCTGCACAGAAGGCTATGCCACCCAGGGCTGGATCTCCTACATCGTGGAATCTATACGAAGGTATAGTGAGAGAGAGATGTGGCAGAGAATGATCAAAATGCGGAAAAAGCAAAATAGGGCTTTGACAATAAATTCCACTATAGTTAAAAAAATTAGGCTTTGGTAAGATTGCTAAGGTCATGTTTGTCTAATCAAATATACAGTAAAAAACACATTTTCAAGCAACTATTACTCCGGTCAGTGTCACATGACCTTTCAGAAAGCATTCTAATATTCTTAATTGGTCGTTTTTATTTGATGAATAGAATGTGTAAAATAACTTTTTTTCAACAAAAGTCTTTAGTGTCAGTTTTTGAAAATTAGTGTGTTTACTATAAATCCGAATATAAAACAATGTAATTGCCCTGAAAACAGACACTGATCTTTTAATATAAGCATATGTGTTTATGAAGGTTTGTAGTGTCGTGTATTCCCAGTTGGTTTTGGGGCCCAATGGTAACGCTGGAGGACTGCCTGGCGGCCTTCTTTGCTGCTGATGAGCTGAAAGGTAAGCACATCATGTTTCGTAAAGAGGCATAAAACCGCACACTCACATACAGGTGATTCTTTATTTTACCAACGTTTCGGCACAATGCCGAAATACTGGGTACCTTGACAAAGGCGTTGTGCCGAAACTAGGGCTGTCAAAAAAAAAAATCGAATTTAAAATAATTTTTGGGGTGCGCAATTTTTGGCGCATGAGATGCGATAAAGATGTAGGTAGGTATCATTGCATTTTAATGCTTTTTTTTAGCCTATCCAGTTGAACCCACTGGATACGTTGTTCATGTAAAATACTGCGGAAAAGGAGAACATCAATGCGGAGATTGTTGTTTATGTCAAAACTGGAACGAAGCCGTTCACACAGAACGCATATTTATCGCATTTTCTAGAGGGACATCTATCACTGTTGCACTCGCATCTCGCAAAAGAGAGTCTGATATTTAGAAAGCCATTTAAAATTATAGTAAGTTCAACTTTGAAAAAACATGTCTCTCAACTTTACGGCGGGATGGGTCTCTCCCCATTCCACTGCATCTCATGTTTTTAAATGAAAAAAAGTTACGTTACTCTTTGTGATTAAACTTGTATACATGATGCTGTTTTGTTTCTAATTGTTTAAGCAACTTAATTATATAAGGTTAAATATTATTTTAAACATTATTTTTCAAAGATAGTCCTGTTATTTTATGCTTTGAAGAACCGTGGATTAGTAATATTTTGCTCGATGCGCCCTCTTGTGGCCTCAGGAGAGAAGCCAAAAGCTTTTTTCCCCCTAACTGAAATTATACTTTTTAAATTCGAATATAATCATATTTAAGTACAAAATTCAAATTTAGTTTTTCAGCCATTTTGACAGCCCTAGCCGAAACGTTGGTAAAATAAAGAATCACCTGCAAGTGAGTGTGCGGTTTTATGCAACTTTGATGTCTTCTGACCGGCACCTCGTATACACCATAGCGTGTGCTTGCTCATTTCATTAAAGCACATCATGTTTGACATTTCTGAAAATGTCATTTCTGTGCAATATGAGTGAGATAGGGTAAGATGGCAAAAATGAATATTCCCTTTTCCACTGCTTGTCAACCCTTGGTTGATGTTTATTTTCTTTCTGCCGAACAGGAGACAACATGTACAGCTGTGAGCGATGCAAAAAGTAAGATTCCTAAAATGTGTGTGATCAACATGGCAAAATGTAGTGGTTACTATTTAATGGTCTAATTTAAATAGTACTTCGACTTAATCATGTTGTAGCTGTGGTTTGCATGTTTGGTTGACGAAACATGAGCTTATTTATTCTACCTGTTTCCCAGATTGAGAAATGGTGTGAAATATTGTAAAGTTCTGCGTCTGCCAGAAGTAAGTAAGTTTGTAAGCGTGTAAGTTTGCTCATTTACTGCTCTTTTCAAAAACTTGTATTCCTAGTGAGTTTGAATGTGTGTCATCTCCTTTTCAGATATTGTGCATTCACCTGAAGCGTTTCAGGCATGAAGTTATGTACTCATTCAAGATAAATAGCCACGTGTCATTTCCATTGGAGGGTTTGGATCTTAAGCCCTTCTTGGCTAAGGAGAGCCCATCTCAGATTACTACTTATGACCTACTGTCTGTCATCTGTCATCACGGCACTGCTGGGAGTGAGTTACTTCTGTGTAATATTGCGAAATAAATTGTAGCAGAAGCTTTGAGATTTTGAGATATGAACTGGCATTCATTCATCACTGGCGCTTTTCCCAGATGAGAATTAAGACATTATTTTGTTTGTAGTTTTATTTGAGTGAAATAATGTTTTTTTTTGTGTTCGACAGGTGGTCATTACATAGCGTACTGTCAGAATGTGATCAATGGACAGTGGTATGAGTTTGACGATCAGTATGTAACAGAAGTGCACGAGACAGTAGTGCAGAACGCTGAAGCATATGTTCTCTTTTACAGGTACACTTATTTTTTGATCTTGTAATGGTTGTGAATAGCACACTCAGTAATATTTTTCCTCCATTAAAGTTATGGTGAAATGTAAATTCATGCTTTTTCAAATTTTCAAGATGTTATAGCCAGGGGTGCACAAGTTTTTCAGCTTGGTTCTCATATGAGAACCTGGAGATTTGGTTTGGTCCTCACACGGGCTATGGCATGTAGTGTGACCCATAAAATATAACTATACATTTTTTTTATTAATAATAGTGATGATAATATTATTGCACTTTATTTATTTATTTTTATTTTTATTTTTTTATTTTTTTATAAAATAACTAACTAAAAATCATAAACTAAATAATCAAGTGTGATAATACTATTATTTTAAAATAAAAAGGGAGTATTACATACAAATGCAATTATTTTATAGTAAACTTAAAAATAAAATGCTAATATTTTTATTATTATCATTATTTTAATTTTAATTTTCATCATTTTCAAACGTAAAATCAGCGAGCTTTTATTTTTGCGGGTTGCCGGCAAGTAAGTATTATGTATGTATTAAGTATTATGGGCTTCCGGGTTTAGCGCTGCTGATGGAAGAGCATCAGTGAATGAAATGTAACAGTTTTGCTTTGAAAACAGCAGCGGGTAGCCTAGATTATGCTAAAAATCTAAAATGGTAATTGTGCATTAACAGCTGTCAACCATGTCGGTACGCAAATGCGCTGTCAGAACTTATTTACACAGCGCATTTTTAAATTTTGTTCGCGCATGCGGACCACTTATGTGCACTCCTGGTTATAGCTCATTTTCCCCATCAATCTTCCCAATCATTTAGTCTGCTTAAACCTCCAGTCTAACCAACAGATAGAACAAAGTTCTGCCCTACATTTTTTTTTCCCCAATATTCCTTTTCACTCAGATACTGTTAAACTGTTTTACACACAGGAAAATAAATGCAGCATGAACAGTTTTTTAAAATCTAAATTAGATTGTATAATTTAAAAATATTGACTTCAGCTTTGTGAAATGCTGCTACATAAAACATCTGCACAAAATAAAACAGCAGACAGGCTGAATGAGATGCAGATTCACTCTCTGACAGCAGGTGGTGCTTCTGGAACAGCACTGCTCTTATAAACACTACCTTAATATGCATTATACAGAGGCATGATGACAGTCAGTTCCCCTCAGAGAACCCTACTCCCAACTTTATCACAATTCATTTAACATCTCAACCGATTTGAATCGTCACACATTTTAATTGATTGTCAACCAGCTCACGGTGCATCGTTACATACCTAACATTAACATAAGCGGAAGACTGCAGTTATATCAGTAGCCTAAAAATAGCTTTTTTATTCTACATGGAGTGGGTTGCCCCTTCATGGAAGCTGCCATGTTGGCATCATGTGACTTGCCGTGCACCATAATGAATCACCAGCAAAATATAAGAATTCTTTTGGATTTGTTTTATGACATGGAGTGATAGCAAAAATGAATGTAATTTTATGCTCCGTTCGCTTTCAGGAAGAGCAGTGAAGAATCTGTGAGAGAGAGACAGAAGGTTGTTGCTCTGGCTAATTTAAAGGAGCCCAGTCTGCTGCAGTTCTACATCTCCAGAGAATGGCTCAACAAGTTCAACACATTCACTGAGCCCGGACCCATCACCAACCACACTTTCCTCTGTCAGCATGGAGGTACAATCACACACACATACTCTCACGTACATCTAATTTAAGTGGATTTATTTAGGAATTATTCATTTACTTACATCAAGGTTTGTGTTAAACCATAAGCTCAGAAGAGTTTAGGGGGGGCACTGCTGAGCCTTTCTCTGTCATAAACGTTACTGCTATAAGCACAGTGACTTTTTTACACTTGGCTGTGCAAAAAAGTGTTGAAAGTGAATATAAATTGACTTTAGTGAATAGGTAAATGGATTTACTGGCTACAGTATGTGGTAGATAACTAAAAAAGGAAAATTCTGTCATTAATTACTCACCCTCATGTCGTTCCAAACCTGTAAGACCTTCATTCATCTTCAGAACACAAATTAAGATATTTTTGATGAAATCTGAGAGTTTTCTGACACTCCCATAAACAGAAACGCAACTACCATGTTCAAGGCCTAGAAAGGCAGTAAGGACATCGTTAAAATAGTCCATGTGACATCAGTGGTTCAGCCTTAATTATGAAGCTACGAGAAACAGACATGTTTGGAATGACATGAAGGTGAGTAATTAATGACAGAATTTTAAATCTTGAGGTGAACTATCACATTAAATTGCAAGAATTATAGGCTGGCCCCTACGTTTTTTTTTTTTTTGTTTTTTTTTTGTCTTAAGTGATATAAGAATAAATTGAGGATTTACAGTCTTATAGTATAAATGTTTGTGTTTCTTCTCAAATCAACAGATTTGAGCCGTAAAAACCTCACACATCTTTTTACAGCTTTTTTTCCTTCAGTGGAAGATTTACCTTCAGAAGTTTATCTAGGATGGCTGAAGTTTGTTTTTTCCCTCCTCTAGAGCTCTATTTGATGACTCATATGTGAACTATTAAATATATTAAGCCACCAAATTCAGTGTATAAATGTTTTTATGTGAGACAGTTTTTCATATAGAGCAGTGGTTCTCAACCTTTTTGACTCTAAGGCCCCCCTTCTTCTGAGACCAATATTCAAAGGCCATCTTATCTAAAGCTAAAATATGTACTTCTGCCATAATAAAAAACAAATAAACTCAAAAACATGATGCCGTTCTTCATTTTCAGTATTTTAAATTAAGGTTATAACTAAATAAGTCTTCTTAAAAAAATATTGGGCCCTTCTTGGAAGTTTGCCGAGGCCCCCTAGTGGAGTTGCCTGGTTGATAACTACTGACATTGTATAACAAGTTACACAATGAGCTCCACGATTTGGTGCAAGAAAATCATCCACTTTTGGCAGTTACGACCAATAGGTCATTTTCACCCTAGTATATCCCCCCATAATGTGCACACTGGTGGATTTTTAATCTTTTTCACTTACTGTAAGCAGTAAAAACTTAACTCAGGTGTGATTTTATACAGGAATCCCTCCCACTAAGTACCATTATGTGGATGATCTGGTTGTGATCCTTCCCCAAAATGTGTGGGAATATCTCTACAACAGGTGAGTCATGCATAGCAATGCACATTTTGACCTTTAGGAAGTCCTCAGGACATTTACCGTCTTAGTGGAATATGGGAAGACTTTTGATCCGGTGAAGTCAACAAAACCTCAGTCCAACCCTGTACTAACAAAATGCGTATGGAGTTCTGTCGGTTCAAAAGATGTGATGTCATGTGTAAGGAACTCCACCAGCAGTTCAATGTAAACATTGTTGAGTTATGTGTTTGATCTTTTCACTGGCCATACTTTGAACGTTTCATCACGTTTTAAACATTTTTCACAGGTTTGGGGGAGGCCCGGCTGTGAATCACTTGTACGTGTGTGCCATCTGCCAAGTAGAGATCGAGACTTTAGCCAAACGGCGGAAACTGGAGATAGACACCTTTATCAAGGTGAACAAATTACTTCAAGTGACATCCAAGTACAGACAAATTAGTGCCTGCTTGAGTATTGCCACTTAAAAGTATACAATGAGATGCTACTAGTGACGACAAAGGTACCAACGTCCATTTCCTGCTAACATTTGAGTGCTGTTGAACCGATTCTTAAACCGCACTGATTGGCCAATGTGTTCATGTGGTCAAAAGATATGACTGTAATTGGCCACAGTGATCATCGCTTCATGCTCTTCACCGAGCACTCACACAGAAGCACACAGGAACGTTTAAAAGCAGCCGTCTGTCAGCAGATCTGTGTATATGCAGATATATTAGGGATCGGATTATAGATGCAGCTTTCAAACGCTCCTGTGTGTTTTTGTGTGAGCACTTGGTGAAGAGCATAAAGCGATGATCGTAAAGCTTCATATCTGTTGACCGCATGAACACATTGGTCAGTCAGCACTGTTTACGAATCGGCTCAACAGCACTAAAATGTTACCAGGAAATGGACGTTTTTAAAATTTCAGTGCCGACTGGTAACGAAGTCGGTGCTTTTGACGACACTAGATGCTACATATCGCCACAACCCTCACTGTCAATAATAGATGGAGAGGAAGCATATTTTAATACTGTTCTTCTAGGTTATGTCCTCAGAGCTACAGCATTTTTATGTAACATGGTGTGGAAACTCCTCTTGGAAGGAGCATAATGTTCTTGGAAGTGTTTGGTGCTCGTAAAAGCCAGAGAACTGATGAAACACAGACTGCATGCTGGACAGATCAAGAGTGTGATCTGCACTGCAATCTTCTCAGAAGTGCAGCATCTGTGAGATGCATCGCTAGCTTTGAATCAGACATGTTTTAAAGCTTTGTAAATATCTATAGGTCTTGTTTGAAACTCAGCATGTTTCACACCAGAGTAAAATATAACAATTGAATTGCTATATAATACAATTCAGTCAAATGCTTAGATTGGTTCAAGGGAGTTCTCATATCTCTCTCTATTTCTCTTTTTCTCTTGCTGTCTATAGTTAAATAAGGAGTTTCAAGCTGAAGAAGCGCCTACAGTCATCCTGTGTATCAGCATGCAGTGGTTTAGAGAATGGGAGAACTTTGTCAAGGGCAAAGACAACGGTACAGTCTCATACAAACAGAGTAATGCACATCTCAACAAACATGAAACTTTTTCATCTGAGAAAATATGCAGCAAAATAAATAATATAATCTGTGGCGTTTAGTTCACTGGCCTGAGGGAGGTATGTAAGTGTCTGGTTATACTTTGCGACCATTGTGACATTTTCTATTTATATTTTAACATTTTTATAGTGAAATCAACATTGAAAAATCATATTTTTTGTGGAAAATTTGCAGTATTTATTACAAATAATTTCTTCTTGAACATTTTTTTTTATTTGTGTGTCCTTGTAATCTCTAAATTCTGATGGCGTGAGTGTGAGGGCTGTCTAATTAGGTTGTCCAATGGCCTGATGAGTTGCAATCCCTTTCCTCCAGCAATTTGTCACTCACATGAAACGATCGCAATAAGTAGCAAATGACAAGAATTCAATCAATTCCCGGTGGACAAATTTTCTTTATTTGTCTAGTTTGAGATGCCCTTCACTCACATTTGACATCATAATAGAGAAGAACAGTCACATTTTCCAGTACTTGCTGACTTGATAGATATTTTGAAAAAATATTCTATTGACTTTCACTATTTGGCCAAAAGTCCATGTTACATTTAGGTACATTTTTCTTATGTTATAGTACTCTCCAAAAATTGTAAACATTGTGTCTCTGAAACACATTTAAAACATTGCTCTGTCTGTTTGAGTGTTTTGACCAGCTTGACATGGCAACATCGACTCAACCAATGGCGAGACTTCTTGTTAGCTCTGCCAAGACCACCCTCTGTATTTTCAAAGGAATGTTTGCTTATGCGCTGTAAAGGTTGTTATTTTTTTCATCCCTCTTTCTCTGTGTCTCTCTCTGCTGGTTTAGAGCCGCCAGGCCCCATTGACAACAGCAAGATTGCAGTAATGAAAGGCGGACATATCCAGCTTAAACAAGGTATGGACTGTGTGTGCATGCGTCAAATTGACATGTCTTTGACTCATCGTGTGTTTCCAAACTTTGTCTGACACACATATGTGTGTGTTTGCATAGAATTCATTATCTATGGCTTGGTTTGCAGGAGCAGACTATGGGCAGATATCTGAAGAAACGTGGCAGTACTTGTTAAGTATTTATGGCGGTGGGCCAGAGATTGCAGTGCGGCAAACAATCAGCCCCCCAGACACTGACACGCATGGCGAGAGGAAGATAGAGGCAGAGACCAGAGCCCTCTGAAATGGTGAGACACATAGAATAAGCACAAAAGTATTTAAACACTAAGCCACAGTTGTATGTCTGTGTTATGTGTTCTACTTTTTTTTTTTTTAATTCAGCAAATTATCTCTCTCTCTCTCTCTCTCTCTCTCTCTCTATATATATATATATATATATATATATATATATATATATATATATATATATATATATATATATATATATATATATATATAGCTGATAAAAGCTAAGAAAGCTGATAAGAGCTGATAAAATGTAAAAACTGTAACTTGAATGCAATGTAAGTCGCTTTGGATAAAAGCGTCTGCCAAATGCGTAAATGTAAATATATACACTCTACACAAGTGACATTTCTAATTATAGAAGGCTTTTACAATGTTACAAATTATCTCTATTTAAATAATTTGTTTTCTAATTAAATTTAGTTTAAATTTCTATTCATCAAAGAATTGAGAAGAACTGTTTAAACATTGGTGATGATAAATGTTTCTTGAGCACTAAATCAGCATATTATAATTATTTAAATGAACTTCAAACAAAGTAATTTCACAAAACTGTTAAACTCAGTGAATACAAGTATTTAGCCATTTTTTGGTTTTTAAATGTTATAGAATATGTGTGTAGTTAAAACAGTGTATTAAATCTAGTCTTCTGGTTCACCTGCATACATCCTCTAGTAGTCTGAGAAAGTGAAGTTAGTTCTGAGAAAAGCTCTAGCATCATCAATGCCAGACATGTTTCATCAGCGTATGGTACAGACCGGTATGGTGCAGATAGGCTGATTCATCACTAAATAAATACATCACCCTTGTGTGTGTGTGTGCGCGTCATAAGAGTTACAATGATTCTTCAATTATAGGGGAACTTTTAGTACTTGAAATCCTGAAAAATTAAAGCTCTTCAAACTTGGTTTCATCTTCGTTAAAACATTTAATACTATATCTGATAAGGGTTTTCATTCATTTTCAGGTGGATCTTGGTATTATGTGTAATGTAGTTTTTTTTGATGGTGACACGATTATAATGATATTTCACATTTTGAAAAATGTTGATTTAAGCTACGGACTTGTTAAACTACTAACCTGATTTTGGAAGAAAAATATCAAACTTTATTTTTTTCCTGTAAAATCATCCTAAGGGATAGAAAAGCTCCAATAATAAAATAGTCATATTTAATAAGGCATGAAACATTAATTTGTTATTGATGGGTCTTCTTTATTTCTTTGCTCTGCTGTAGGTAATGAAGACCCATGTGTGGATGACCGTTACACTCTTCGCTTACATTTGTCTCACAAGCACTTTGTGAGCCTTTCTGTGGATCTGCTATTTCTGACAGAGCTCTCCTAGTGTAGGAAAGGGTCTTATTTATTAAGTGAATAAATCTGCTATCAGATACATGCATAAAACATATTTAACATTCATGAACAAGCTTCATTCACGTGCGCTGGTGACGTGCTTGTTTCTGTCGTCAGTGGGACTAAGGGCAGTGACGTAAGCCTTTCTCAGTAGCACAGAGGTAAATACATAATGCATCACGCAGGACACATTCAGATCTTTGTTAGAGCTCTTTGCTGACGTCTGCCTAAGCAAAATAAAACTTGAACTTAGTACCTGCATGTTCAAAGAAGCTTTCCCTGTCACCCAACTCCTCTATATCTCAATAATTCTCACTAAAAATGTGATGAAATCAAGCATGTTGGCACTTTTGAGGTTTTTTTTACGAAGAAACACGTGAATCATAATAGTGGTGAAGGCTTAAACTGTTTCACTATTTCACTTCAAAGTGAGTTCTGTTTGTGTTTCAGCTCACTTCCTACCTCCGCCATCCATGAAAACAATTTCCATCAATACTAAACAATCAAATGTTCACACTGGCCATTAAATCTTTTTGGGAACTATACTGTAGGAGGGATAAGCTTTGTTATTGCAGATATACGTTGGTGCTTTGGAAGTTACAATTCAGGCATTAAAAATCGAAAGTGGCAACAGGCTGTGATTTTTATAAGTAACTTTGCCTTTTTTTCTTTAATCTAGAACTGTTAATTCAGTGCTACTTAAATCTGACTGTAACTATCAGGATGCGTTTCTTTTTCTGCCATTTAATATTGTGTTTTGTTTTAATGCACTTTAAAATCCTCTGTTTTGGCATGGCTCCAAGCTCTGTCCCAATCAAAGGAAGTGAATCTTTCCCGGATATCCCCATTTCAGTGCCCCAACTATGACACAGGGTTGCGCAAGCTACAATATTTGTTCAGTATTAAATGGTCTCCGAAATTTTCTCCATTTCCTCAGACTGGCAAAAACATAACAATTTACTCAAATGCTTAATGTGTGGTCTGTTAAAAGCTGCATCATTTATATGTTACAATGTTTTAATGATGCAGTGCCATGGCCCCAGATGTAACTAAACTACATTTTTAAGGGAACGTGCAATGAGGCGCATCAGATGTGTTAGAAATGCTAATAGAATGCTGTCTTTTCAAACGTATTCTTTGTACATAGTCAAATGTAACCGTTTTTATTTATGAATGTCTTCGTTTCTCATAAGCAGGTCAGAGTTGTGCAGAATTGCTGAGTTGTGTATAGGACAACATGGTCTGTTACATATTTTGATGCAGGAACCTAAAATTTCAAGTGTAATGTCTTTTTAACTTAAATGATCTAAATGTTAAGGTCTGTCTGATTTGGCAAATAGAAATAAAGCCTGTTCTTTCTTCACACTGTCTGTTTCTTTTATTTTGTTAGTTTATATAGACTTCTTGTGGTTCCCAGAATTTCCTCCACATGTATGAGCAATGGCTGTGGTTACACTCATGACTAGTTTGATCCAGACCTAAAAAAACCTAAACCTATGCCCACACTTATTAACACTGAAAAGGAAGTTATTTCATTTTTTTTAGCTGATGATTTTAAATTATTTCTTTAAAATAAATTGCACTGGACATTGACAATATACCTGACAGTATATATATATACTGTAATAATATTTATTTTTATATTTATAGTTTTAATTTTTGATTTTACATTTATTGCATGTGCTCTTGTCATTCTTTATTTTTATTTCAGTTTTAGTAATTTTAGTTCTTAAACTTTGTGTCAGTTAGTTGCCAAAGCTATATTTAAAAATGTTTCATCTTCCATTTATTTTTAGAATTGATTTATTTCTTATATTTACCTTTATTTCTATATTTATCTTCGTTTCAATTAACAATTTTTAGTTTTAGTTAACAAGAGCTGAGTCTAAAAATAAACAACTCTATAAACAAATTTATTTGCTATTACAATATAAAAAAAACAAACAAAAAACAGAAGCATGGTTCTCAAGCTGAGCCATTTCCATGGGTCCATCACTTGTGGATAAAAACTGCGTCTTTAAATTTTCAAGGATCCATATTTAGCTCCCAGAGCCCCAGGTGTTCTTTAAGCATGCTGAGGAACGGCTACTCAATGTTACGTTTATGCTCCGAGCTCTGTTCATCTTAATCACCACTCCCAACGTGCCCCCACCCCCACCCATCATCTCCATTCTCCCTTTGTCCTCAAACAGCCCCTGGAATATTCCTTCCATCAGCTGCCCTGCATAAACCAAATAATCTGACAGGGAAGGTGAATATTTATATGACGGAGCTCACTATCAATGCTGATGTCATTGTAAGTCGTCCTCCTGTCTGCAGGCTGAAGAAAGGAGAGCGCAGGAGGAGGAGGAGGAGAGAAAGATGCAGAGAGCTGCAGACCACCCATCTGAGTGCCTGTCTTGTCTGCTGGAAAAAGGATTGTAATTTTCTTCCCAAAGTGAGTCGTCATTCCTCTCTTTTTGCGCAAATGCAGCATCTGGCTTTCATTATCTAGAGGGTCATTTCTGGAAATCAACATGCTTTGTGTATCACGTAGACAATAACATCTAGCTGGCTTGGTCTACTGTGTCTAAACATTAGCATATGTGGTACTAGCTGTGCAAAAGAAACATCTGGCAGCGCTTTTGTTTAACACAATAGATAAATATTGCATTCCTGAGTCTAAATGATCAGGTTATTGTTAGTCAAGAGCCTGTGTTTATATTAGCTGATAGTACCATGTGAATAAATGAATATCCTTTGTTCATAAAATATCAGTTTATAACTTTCTAATTGAATTCCTTGATATGATATTCATGGTATGAATAACTAGCATTACTGTACACAGAGCTGCAAAATCAGTATTTTCACTGTCAACATTGCTGTCAAAAAAAAGACCTTTCTGGTTTATTAATACTTACAGTGGTAAAAAATGTATCCAGAAGGTTTAGAAAAGCTTTATATATATGGTGGAAATCTTCACTTATGACGAAACAACCTGTTTTATGCAGATGAGGTTTGGTAGCTGCACATTCTGCTCAGATTCATTGCTTGAACACACCCTCTTTGTCGTGCGGTTTTTGAAAGTTTCATATTTTGAAGTGTACCGAAATGGGCTTTTTAATATAAAATACCCCAATATTTCTTTTCATATAATTGCTAATATATAAGTTCTGTAGTCACCAACTAAATCACCAAAACTCAAGTGTTTCTGCTTAGATGTCTCTATAAAGGTGATTCCCTTCAGTAATTTCAGACACAAAGACAGCTATAGGCGTTCACGATGAGCTCAGAGCAATGCTGTCAACCAGGGCAACATCACATCAGGCATGAGGTAATAACCTTATGGCTGTGAAATGAATTTTTAATAGACCTTGTTATTAACACTTCAGTGCGTGCAGAGCTACATCTCTGTCAGCCCATCACAGCTTGAGTGCTTCAGATTCAGATAAGTTACTCTTATTAACATATTTATATAAATCTGATGCTGTAATCACACTGTAATATAATGATTTGATATAAATTCTTAAAATATTCTTAAAATGAATGAGCAATTGCATGAGGTATTGATATTAGAGGTTGCGTTGATTGATACTGAGTGTTTAATTGTTCTTGCTCATTTTCACCTATTTTTGTTTAGATCACCTTTGTGCCGTCTCAAATTATCTTTAATTTGATCCCCTAAAACTCATCTTTGATAACCAAAATTGCCTACTTAAATGTTTTTTTTTTCCTTTAAAAATAATTAAATAAAATGGCTTGAATATAACTTGAATAATACTCTCTTTATTTAGTATACATGGGCCAAGAATATGCAAATTAGTCCCTACCTCCACTCAATCACACCAGCTCGGACTACCCACTGCTTCACGTTTACTCAGTTAACTTAAGTAGAAATGCTACACAATGGCAAGTGCCAGTATTGGATCAATTCAACCATTTATGTTTGAACCAGAAACTGATTCTGAAGAAGAAGGAGGAAGAGCTTAATATAGCAGGTCATCTACAAGTTGATGTATCAGACTGTTAATGCATCTTAATAGTGTTGTCACGGTACCAAAATTTCAGTATTCGGTACCGATACCAGTGAAAATCCACGGTTCTCTGTACCAATTTCGGTACCACATGCTAATTAAAAACACACTATTTTTAATAATAGTCAAACAAAAATAAAAATGTACAAAAATCAATGCCATTCTTCATACTTATTTAAATTGTGTTTCAAGTTTTTCCGCAAGTAATAAAAGTATGAAAAACAGTAAACAGTAAAGTTTCACCCAAATTTTATTTGTCTTTTAATTAATGAAATTTAAACATTTTATTTTTGGGGTAAATAAAGGGGATTTACTATTAAAATTAAAATATGGAAGAAATATTGTGTGATTATTTCTTTAAAAATATATATATTTTTTTATCAACAGTAGTAATAGTATCACATACATTCTACTAAATAATAGTAATATATTTTTGGCACAATGTCTTTAAGATAAACTTTTATTTTGACGGGTTGCCGTGAATACCTTTACATTTCTGTGTGTAGCTATATGATATGAAGCTGGTTTTACTCAAATGGAACGGTAGAATACTCGTGAAGGGACTCTCAGAGCAGTTCTGTAGATGTTGTTTATGTATTTATGTCTTCATTGAGACGGCAGATGCTAAAATTACGCGCTTCAGTGTAAAAAAAAAAAACGCGTCTCTGCCAATCATTCATTCATTCTCACACATAGAGACTCGCAGAACATGCGGGATTCATATCTGAATCAACTTTTGCGGCTTAATATTTACAGATACTACTAGTCCATGTCGCGATTTGACTAAAGTGTGACGACCTACTTTTGATTAATTCATCCAAACTTTGACAAATTCCGTGACATTCCGTGCTAAACTGTAAACTCCGTTTTTATAACTGGATTCCGAGATTCCGTCCGCGTTTTCTGCATCGCGGAAATCATAGGTCCGTACGCCTCAAGAACCGGGTTGACCGGGTACTCGGTACCACCGGTACTTAAAAAAACCTGGTACCGTGACGTTTTCATTTTTTTAGTACCGACTTGGTACCGAAGTACCTGGTCTTTTGACAACACTACATCTTAATGTGTAATGCTCTCTACAACGTTGGACACAAAACAGTAATTGACATCAGAAGACTTTGGCTTGACTACCTTATCAAACAGATAATAATGTTACACAAACCATATCAACATCCTTTCAACATCAACATCCTTTGGTAGAAACACTTTGCTGCAAGTTAACAGGATTAGTTACAGGTTTGTGAAGAAAGGGCAGTTTCATACCACAATTTTTGAGACTTTGGTAGGCCTACACTGCAGTTAAGGGGAAAATGCAAAGCCATGGTGTTGACTGATGAATTTGCACAAGGTTTGTCATATTAATAACACCAAACAGATATGTAAACAATGTTATATAAACCCTATTTTCACCACAGGGGGTCTTCAGAAATGCTAATAACTTAATAACAGTTAAATGTAATCTTCAGCAAGTCCATTTTTCGTACTGTACATTCAAATTTACTTTTAGTATCATAATCAGCATCATCTGACTGAAAAACCAGGCTGGTATTTTGAGTTCTCGTAAATGGCCATGCATGCATGTTAATTTTAGTTGAAAACGAATTGTTGATTAATGTCTGATGCTGTCAGTTGAATGTGTTCTGTTTCTTTCTCCAGGCTGGGTGATGATCCATGTGCATGGACTGAAAACACCACAGAGACTTTAGCAACAATAGCGACAATGATCAGAGTCACACCCAGGCTTCACAGGGTGGAAGAATACAGCTTCACTCATCTTTGACTATGGCAAAATAGGGACTGCATTAGCTTTTGATATTCTATACGTTCAAAAAGTAATGTGAGTTCAAAGCAAACTAAAAATAGAGGTGTGGTACTGCATTTTTGAGATAAACACTCATCTCCGATATCATATTCCAGTTGTTCATGTTTCTAACCGACGCTAAGAGATTGAAATATTACTGACCATGTTCCAATATTTGCACAACACTTACTACACTGACCTTGTAACCTTGTGACCTTTTAGTAATTCCCTAGCGGTCTTCAGTCTAGTCCTAAATTCTTTGTGGTCTGCAATGCGCACGCTACAACGATTTGACTCATAGTCCTTCTGTCTTTTCTTGTCTCAATGCATCCTTTTCAGTTTTCATTTTGTACTCCACCTTATAATTGTCACTACCTCCAGGCGAGGGTTTGAACAAAGCATTCCTAGGGAAGACCTGCTTAGAAATAGTTGCTTTCTCACGCTCTTTTCTTCCCATATAGCTCTTTTCACACAGACACGCTCACAGCTTGCCATCATACGTTGCATCTAAGCGTATGACAAGTCCAACCTGCTGTTAATCACAATTATGTGACAGCCAGTGCTTGAATGAGTAATTGCCTCTACACTGCAGACATGTGGTTCAGTGTGTACCTTTTAAAAGGTGATGTCATATAAGGAGATTTTTATTTTTTCTGTTCAAGACAGCAATTAGCATCTGACCACATTTTGGATATAACACACAGCGATGGGTTGCGCCATTTGTACGCAGTTGATTGATATGTGGAGTGTGTCACGTAGCTCAAGAAGAGGCCAGACATCAATGGACTTGTCTCATTTGCCAGAGGTCACTCAGCAGGACTACCACAGACTCTCAGGCCTCCACTATACTTCTTCTTTCTCTGATGCGGAGGACTGTTGCGATGATATCACAAGCACAAGCTCATCCTCCACCTCGGACTATGTCGGAATAGACTGTTGACACTTTTTGTGGTTTCAGAATTTTGCGGGTTACTCACATCTTGTGCCAAATATTGCCATTCTCTTTGGCTCCCTCAAAATGTGACAGTGTGACAATGAAATCTGCTTAGTCTGCCCAAATTAAACTAATGAGGTCTTTGTCCTGACTGTGTGGATTGTGGTTGTTCTCTCATCCACAATGTTCTACAGTTCAGCTCCTGCTCAATTTGAGCAACAAACCCATTAATGTCAGGGAAAGCGACGTGTATATAACATAGCTGATGTGGATGCTGAAATTGGAACTTTGTTCATCTAGAATCACCTTTTCTTTTGTCATTCTGGATAAAAGAACACTGGTTTGGAACTTGGAATGTACATTTTACAAATAAAGCTTAATGGTTTCTCCTGGAAGGAACAAAAACCTTCCAAATGAACATTGTGATATAATGATGCTGTTGATTTAGGCCTACTATATCCAAAAAAAAGAGGTACGTTTATATACATGGCTCGTCAGTGGTTTTTCTATTGATCTATTTATCCTCCAAGACAATGTTTTAAAGATCTGATTACGCATATTGCTAAAGCCATTATAGAGTCTTATCAAAAGGGTTTAATAGTAATTAATTGCTTGCTGTGTTGCTGCATTTAAAGGGATAGTTCACCCTGAAATGAAATAACTGTAATAATTTTACTAATCGTAATTGTTCCAAACCTTTATGGCTTTCTCTTTCTTCTGCAGAACATAACAGAAGATATTCTAAAAAATGTTGGGGTAACACTAAAGCCTTTATGTATAATGCTAATTATTCATAATGTGCATTGTAATACATTATATCTTGTCGTTAATAATTATAAACAAATTTAAAATGCATAGTGTAACAATGAATTGATCAGTGTTATAATGTATTAAATGTGGTTACACTTATTCATAAGATTGTACAATGCATTATAAGGTGCATTTAAGGTATAATTAATGCATTAAAACTACTTTTATAATGTATTATACATAAATGCTTTAAGTAAAGTGTTACCAATGTTGGAAACCAATCAATCACTTGTTGTTGGCCATAGACTTGCAATTGTATGGTTAAAAAAAAGCATATACAGTTGAGGTCAACTTTTTGAATTTGAAGATCAGGGTAAATTTAACTTGTTTTGTCTTTTGGGAAACATGTAACTATCTTCTGTGTCCTCTGAAGAGCAGTAATAAATTAAAAAAATATGATATTTAGGCAAAATAAGAAAAATGTACACATCTCCATTCTGTTCAAAAGCTTTCATATGTAAACATCTTTTATGTGAAATATCTTATTCAGGTCAGTACTAAATAAACAATAACATGCATTTTGTATGATCCCTCTAATTTTGGTAAAATAATGAACATTTTAATTCTGAAAGGGGGATGTAAACTTTTGACCTCAACTGTATTGACAAAGGACCAGTAGCGGCTCCTGGCCGTAAATTTAGGTGGGGCAGATTATTTTTTTTAACTTTATTCTAATCTCTGAACACACAATTTTGGCAGAGATGTCCTTGCGTCATCCTGTGGGTGGCGCGCTAATGTTGATTGACAGGCTCGAAGTAATGTTACACGCATAAAATGCTGTATAATAATTGCCTTAATATTCAATTTATCACTTCCAAATGTTGATTTAGAATGTTACAAATTGTGGAGCAATTCGGGTGAGGAAAGAAGATCATATGTCTATTCTCAGAATAAACAAAACAAACACAACAGAACCATATAAAGGCAATTCATGTGAGCACATTTAAACTAAAGGATTTAACGTAGCCTACTTTGTTAATTTGATCCACTACTCCACATAGAAAAAAAACAAAAAACAAACAGACATGCCAACCAGTTACTGACCTGATGCAGACACATAGCTGAAGTGGATTGACATCGTCTTGGTGGAGCGAGGTTCACATAAGGTAAATAAACGGGGTATAAACAGTCTCAAATCTGCCCCAATGGCTCTCAATTAGAGAGCGCTGCAGTTCCCCTTTTCACCACAGATTTACGTGTCAAAATTGTGGGGCGCTGTTGAGCTCGGGAGGGCTCAGGCACCGTCTGCCCCACTTAGTATCATGTATGCATGCCTGTTAAAGCCATGCGCGGGATTTTAATATATACTGCTTACTTTACGACGTAAAATAGTCTAGAAAATCCGAAAAATATTTGTTGCAGAATGCTGAACACATTTACAATTTATTATTGATTCAGTTTATATAGAGGTCTATGTTTTTGGATGAATATTTTGGTAGACGAGCCGCGCCTGCAAATGACCCTTTGTAGTACGTTTTTATTATATTCTACTACGCTACTTTTCCAAAGATATCCTTAACAATTAAGTAACAGATTGGTATTTTGTGCCTTAGTAAGAAATGATTATTAGCAATTTCAACTCGTTAACACGCTGTCCTGTAAAAAATAAAATATAAAAAAAGTTACATTAGCCTACTTTTGATGGAAGAGTCTCAAAAGACCTCAGATATAGGCCTACACAATGAATAAACATTAGTTGTATATTATGATTTCTTAGATAATTTTTCTATAATGTTTTTCAAAATTACTAATATCTATTAAAAATTACTAATACCTACCATACATTTTCCAGCACAATCTATTTATAGGGGGACACTTAATTTCTAGCGATTATCGCCGATTTGATTGCACAGATACTATTTAAACTAAACCGAGCTAGACAATGACATCTCTGAATTCAATAATGAAATGCCTTTAACTGAAAATTAAGTGTTTAATCTTATCATTATACATTACTGACACTCTATCTTCCAATTTGATACTGTTAAGTGCTTTGACACAATCTGTATTGTTAAAAGCGCTATATAAATAAAGGTGACTTGACTTGACTTGACTAGAGGAAGTTCTGCTGTTAAAGTGAATGTAGGCAAGACTGGAGTTTTCCAGTTGTCTTACCCTATCCTCATATCGGACAGTGTGTCACGAGCAAGGAAAAAACGGAAGTCTGCAAATTAGTGAAAGTTTTTTACCAGGTAGTGAGGTTGGGCTAAACTGTCTGGGGTTCGCATATAAACCAACTCCAAACACGGCTTCATCATAGCAGCGTACACACACACACACACACACACACACACAGAGACACAGACACAGATTTAGATTGTCGAAGTCAAGATGCTCGGGAGCGATGTACTGTTGTGCTTCATCTTCTACAGCACGCTTTCAATCTTAAAGATGTACATAATTGCCATCATCACGGGCCAAGTGAGACTTCGGAAAAAGGTAGGCTAAGTTTATTCATACTTATTAAAATAGTTTTCATGCTACTGCATCAAATACACTGACGCGACAGAATCACTGCTTCGCGTGCCTTATTTATAATGGAAGAGTTTCTCGTCGCGTCGAGCTTGTGGAGTGTTTTGTTTTGAATAGTAATCTGCATACTGCAGCTGTCTGGATTAATTTCAGAAATAAATGTTGGTCAGAGATGTGTTTTTCTAGAATGACGTGACATCCTAGATGTATGTGCGGTAAAACAGAAACATGTATTTGACAGGCGTTTGCTAATCCAGAGGACGCCGATAGACACGGAGGCGTGCAGTTCTGCCGAACTGATCCATATGTGGAACGCTGTAGGAGGTAAGCACAACGCTACACACTTGTGATTTTATGCTGTAATGCAACTAATTTGAGCAAAACATTGGTATAAACAGCTCCACAAACAGTGATATAGGCTGAAAAAAATGTGTAAACAAATGCATTTCTTTTTGCCATGTTACACGCCACTATTTATAAATTAACGTCAGCAATACAAATGAAACAGCATTACGAACAGTAACACAATAGCATAAAACAATAGTACATTAAATGTAACCTATCAACACTATAAAAATATCAATTTTATCAAGACAAGATGATACATAGGGCCTATTGAAAAAGGGTGTTCCCACAAGTTCCTGCAAGAAATATTGATATGCACGTTAGGGGAATGTACATTAGGAGTTTTTGTTGTTGTTGTTACATTTTAATGTAACATACCTATGTGTTAGTTTTGGTACGCTGCTGCCACTGTAATTTTTTGTACTGTGAATTTCTGGCATGTTTTATAAATAAATACTTTGAATATTGTATATTTTCTATTATTTCCATTTTAGATGTTTTCCATTTATCTTCAAAAATGTGTTTTCATTTTTCTGTTCACATGGTCTTAATTTTTTGACTGGGGAATATTTTAAAAGTAGTGTTTCTTGTCTGTAAAAACTTTTTGTGTATATTATTGGGAAAGTTAAGGTTCAGTCTCGTTCAAGGTTCAAGGGGGTTTCCTTTAGTTATTTCTTTTTTGAGCACTATCGACCTTTTCTGAAAAAGAATGTTGGTATGACAGATGTGTGTGAAAGTTCACAGGTCTACAGTAGGAAGCATGATTAATCCACAGCAGACTAGCTAAAATATCTTTGTTTTCCCATTTTTAGTCAAAAGTAAAATACTGCAGCCTCCATGCCAGTTAGCTCGAATGTGTTTCCACAGTAGACTTTTCTCACTACCTGTATTTGTGTATGTGAGAGCATGAAAGAAAGAGAGACAATGTATTAGTACACACTTTAAAACTCATAGACTTAGCTGCCTGTAGGGAAACATTCATTACTTTAAACTGCAGAGTGCTGCATGTTTTTGTTTGGTGGTTTCTAACTTATCTTTAGGAAACCAGCCTGCTCTGCCCAGTCACAGCCCACTTCACTCTACATGAAAACAATGATGTTGTTATTTCAGTAGACTGCTCTGAAATTACTGAATTTATATAGTGGCACTGGAAATTCATGTTTTCTGTAAATAATTCAAAGGTATTCACTGATGTGATCTTGAGGACCTGAGAGGGGTAGCTTGTGGTTGCCAGATTGGTAAGATACGGTAGGCTAGCAGGAGCAAGTCCTGACAAGACCGTTATTTGACCTTAATTGCAATGCATTCACAAAGGTATTTCACTACAACCCTGTGGCTAACAAATATCTACACGTGAACAGAAACAGGAAGACAGCAGTAAATAAAACTAATGGTTAAAGGTTCTTGTTTGGATCAACAACTTTTGCGTTGACATGTCAACAAAAATGGTTTCAATGACAAACAGACACATTCTTAATCTTTTGAGGCACTTACAGAAGGGAAAAAAGTAGATATACAAGACATTTCAAAGATCATTATCTTATAATAAATCACCATAATCTTTATTATTAGTATATTTTATTAAAATAATTATTAATATTATTTAGCTGCCAAGCAACAGATTAATACTTGAAAAGATGTGTGGTCACAGTGGTGCATATCATCTATTTTATGGTCTCTTTAAGCCTGTTGCATACAATCAGATTTTATATCCGGTGGATCTAAAGCTAGAACATTTTCTAATGAAAGATGTGGAAAATTGTAATTTACACATAAGTGAAAGTTATTTCCTCTTTTAAAATTGAATCCCAGCAGGAAATGGCTTGTCATGGAAAGTCCTTATTGCGATAAAGAGATGAGAGCGAATCTGTGTAATGCAGGATTTCACAACCGTGACCAAGCACTGCTACGTAGCTAAGTGTTGAGTTAATATAGGAAAAGTTGACCATAAAGTGGTGATATGAATGTCAACATAGTATGATTCATTTCTTTTAAGCGGGTACAGGAATTACTTACAACTTCCTATTGCTGTGATTTGTTCATGGGACAGCCACTGCCATGACGCACTGTGAGAGTGATTCAGAGTGAAAGTAAATTTACATTGCAAGATCGTGTGATGTTGGCAACGTTTACTGTCCAGGCATGCTGCCATTAGACAGAGCCAGACAGTTTATAGCTGAAGTCCTGATCAAAGCCAGATGTTAAGTGTACATTCCTCAGCTCCTTGGTTCTGAGAAAAGCAGTTTTCCATATGCATTTCCACAGACTGGAACATTCAAAATACCTCAAAGGGCTATTGAATCAAATACAGTGTTTAGGTAATACATTACCTAAGTAGTCAAAAGAAAGGCTCAAAGAACAATGTGGGAATAGGTGAGGGATGTGGTCAAAACTGGAGAAGAACTTAATCGCCATGAGCTATAACTAAACAAGCATGATCATGCTATGCCAAACTACATCATCATTCATAAATGTGTTTGATTACAAATTTATAAAATGTTAAATCTAGGTTCCAATGTAACATTATATAAACTGAAGAAGTTATATACATTGTATTTAGCATTTATGGGGAAGATGATGACATCAGATGAACGATTCTGTTATACAAAGTTTGTAGCAAGAGGTTCCTGCCACTTCCTGTTCTCTTATTGTAAGTCAAATGAGCCAGATGATGGAGACTCTCACCTTTTGTTTGTAATGACTCTTGGTGCCCTGGCCCCAATCTTTGGGCAGTTATGCTGATTGCATTAGGAGTGGCTAAATGGGGCAGGTTGCTATACCTGAATACTTCATTTACATGCTTTGTTTAAGGTCGTCACCCAGGTGCTTTGTCTCCATTCCTAAGCACTGCCCCCTAAATGTGTCAACTACAATGTATCACTGCTTTAGTTAGACTTGGATGACTGCAGCGATGCACAGCGAGTTCTCAATAAAGAGTAACTTCTGTATGAAAGATATCCCAACGTCTCCTGGTCTCTGCTTCGAGGAAAAAGTTTCCTACAGTTTTGGTGCCGTGACCCGGATAGAGCTCCTCACCTGAATCCAGATTGAAACTTCAAGCTCAACAAAGATCTGACTTCGTTCCAGGCTGAATCTTTCTGTACAACCAAGGGTTGGTGAGTGTCACTCTATCCAAAAGAACCTTTAAGACCAGTACAAATTTGTTATCCTCTGCGCAGTCAGGGAAGAGTTAAC
This sequence comes from Onychostoma macrolepis, assembly GCF_012432095.1. NCBI lineage: Eukaryota > Metazoa > Chordata > Actinopteri > Cypriniformes > Cyprinidae > Onychostoma > Onychostoma macrolepis. The sequence continues at coordinate 18,320,663 of NC_081159.1, read as the reverse complement.
AGACAGCAGTTATCCTCTAAAAATTTCTTTTTAGAGATGAAGGTTATCCTCTGTTCAGGCAGGAAAGATTAGCATTACGTGCTAGTAATTCGTTATCCTCTGCTTTGCCAGGGAAGGTTAACAATAGTTGATCTGTGTTCAAGCATACCCTCTGTTGATCAGAGAAGTTTTAGTGTTTTTGATTGTGTGGTAACAAAGAAACTTACAAAATGTTTAGAAAGAATGCTAGACTGATCCCCACAACTGAAAAAGGTGGTCTCGCGACTCCTTTGTGGTCAGATAGCGAATTCAAATCACTGTTAGGAGTACAAATGAACCTAATAGTCACTGAGAAAGTTAGACAAGAACTAACTCAGAAATATGAGATCCATCCAGACAAGACTTAGTCTGTAGAGCATGTATTCGCAAGAACAATGTGAAAGGCATTATCTGCTGCCACAGAGAATTTGGTTTAGTGCTAGCTACACAACAGTCTCAGCGTAACTCAGAGCTAGAGGAACAGAACAAAGAGCGCCGTACTAGAGTATCCTCTTTGACTAAGAAATTGAACCGCAACAAAGCTTCAGCAAAAACTGATGTGGAAGAAGGTAGTCAGCCTGATAACAGTTATCCTGACTTGCAAGCTTTCTTTGAAACAGATGTAACCATCCAATCAGTTACTGATGTGCCTGTAGATTCAGTGAAGGTATGTGGAGCTAGCAGAAGATCTCAGGGAATTGAGGAAATTGAAAGTGTTCTTCCCAACTCTTCTGTTGTCCAAGTACAAACTGTTGCCAAAGCGCTAGGACCTAAAGATATAGAGAGGCTATCTCAGAGCTTACCCTCAGCACGCACAGATTTTTCTGAATTTAGAAGAGCATTGATCAGCAAAATGCGTCTCTACGACATGTTGTTAACCGAAGTCACATAGCTGATGTCACAAATTCTAACTGAATCTGAATTCAACAGTTTTGAGTCTGCTGTTACTGCGGAACTACAACATGCCAGTAAAGTCGATTTGAGAGAAGGTGTTTTGAAAATTCTAAAGAACATTACTGGTCCAAGGGTAGACTGGTCAAAAGTCACTAGTTGTATGCAGAAGAAAAATGAGTCTATAAATGAATACACTGAAAGGTTTTGTCAAGCAGCTGCAGCATACAGTGGAATAGCAGACACTCCAGAGAAGGTACTGGATCATAAAGGACCACTAGTTCGAACATGGTTTGATGGCCTTTTATCCGAGTACAGATCTGCATTGCCATTCTTATCTCACATGGTCTACTGGAAGCCTGCAAAACAACTTGGACAGGTTAGCTACTTGGGCAAAAGACTCTGATGTTAAAGCCAGAGTAAAGATTGCAGCAGCATCCTTTAAGGTCAACGCAGAGAACCGACAGAAACGTAAATGTCCTATGAAGGAGGGCAGTTGTCATTACTGCGGTAAACCTGGACACTGGATGAAAGAGTGTAGGAAAAGCAAAAAGACATTAGGAGAAATTAACAGCTTTACTCAGCACATACTCAGTCTACTTAGTACTCTGAAGCAGCCCCTTCCCACTTCACCGAACTGTTGGAGCAGTTTGCTCCGGTGTTAACTGTTAGGGCCGTGAGTGCTTAATTTCCCCAGTAATGTACAACAAAGCTGAACGATTCTTTGTAAATAAAACTACAGGAAGGTTACTGTCACTTTCTTCCATTGAGAGAACGCTAGTGAAGTACACTCACAGCCTTCAAAGCTATGCTACAGCACACTCCAGTCACTCACCTATCCTCTCTGGGTTATGATGTTTGTTATGACTGATGTTCCATCAGAGGTTGGAGATGTAGCACAGTAAAGTTTGCACACCACCTACAGGGATAGGATAGGACACACGGACCAGTGAGGAGCTCAGGGAATAACCGAATGCAACAGGCTTCGGGGGCCAACCCTGCGGTGAAGACTCCCTCATAGGCCTTCCCCATCCAGTAGTCCATCCTTACCTCACTGTTTTTTAGGTGTCTCAGGAATTAAGAAATAGGGAAAGAAGGAACAACAATAGCAGACTCAGATCGAACAAAGGATACAACCCCAGTGTTTGCAGTCTTTTACAACAAATACTGCTCTGTCGTCTTTTGTTTTCTTTCTTACTCTGTGCAGATACCACTTGATGGCTGTCCCGACACCCATACGCACTGACCTCCTCACCTGCGTATGAAGCCACAACCTCTAAAAGACTTGACCCACTGCCGAGTCAACTATCACGGAAGACAGAACAAAAAACAAAAAAAATGCACAACGCAGCGAATCACATACGAGAACTTCAGTCATCCATCAACATGATCAAGATTGCCGTAACAGTAACATCACGGACACTCTCACTTCGCACAAAATAATGATCTTACAGAACAGAGTGGTCTTGGATCACATTATTGCAACGCAAGAGGGAGCCTGCACCATTATTGGCCCTGAGTGCTGCACCGGGTTAATGGATCCAACAGAGGACTTGAACAAAATCCAACAAGACATTCTTGATCTTTCAGCAAAATTACACCAGATGACTGAAGATAATTTTTCATGGTTTGGAAACCTGTTAGATAGACCCTGGCTGTGGATCAAGGAAATAGCAATTCTGCTGTTGTTTTTCCTACTGGTGTACTATCTATTCGTATCAAGTGTTTCATTCAACAAATGACCCACGCCCATCACGAGGAAATGACAGTTCCAACCAGAAAAGACTATTACCCGTAAGAACTTCACGGACCCTAGCTGCATGTTTGTTTCTGTGTCAGCATGCCATTCGTCACTACAGACAATCAACACCGAGCAAGTGCTATGCGCCTGTAACGATCATAGGTTACAAGAATGAACTTTTAAGTGTCTAAATTTGTATTTTGTGAGAGTTATTAGAACTCTTAAAGGGGGAACTGTTGGATTACAAATTTATAAAATGTTAAATCTAGGTTCCAATGTAACATTATATAAACTGAAGAAGTTATATACATTGTATTTAGCATTTATGGGGAAGATGATGACATCAGATGAACGATTCTGTTATACAAAGTTTGTAGCAAGAGGTTCTTGCCACTTCCTGTTCTCTTATTGTAAGTCAAATGAGCCAGATGATGGAGACTCTCACCTTTTGTTTGTAATGACTCTTGGTGCCCTGGCCCCAATCTTTGGGCAGTTATGCTGATTGCATTAGGAGTGGCTAAATGGGGCAGGTTGCTATACCTGAATACTTCATTTACATGCTTTGTTTAAGGTCGTCACCCAGGTGCTTTGTCTCCATTCCTAAGCACTGCCCCCTAAATGTATATAAACTACAATGTATCACTGCTTTAGTTAGACTTGGATGACTGCAGCGATGCACAGCGAGTTCTCGGTAAAGAGTAACTTCTGTACGAAAGATATCCCAACGTCTCCTGGTCTCTGCTTCGACGAGGAAAAAGTTTCCTACAAATGGCAACACAATTGTTTGTTTGCTATACATTACCAAATACACGTCCTATTTATGTTTTCAACAGCTTTCAGCAGTTTTCCTTCTCTTTCCTCTACACTATCACATACATTTTTAATTGTGGTTTACCTGCATTCATTTTTGCACTGTGTGTGTTTTTTTTTTTCTTTCTTCCAGAGCACACGTCAATGACATGGAAAACATTTTCCCCTTTTTATTTCTCGGCGCCATCTACTCCATGACAGGCCCCTCGTATGCAGTTGCACGACTTCATTTTCTGGTCTTTTTCCTGGGTCGAGTTCTCCACAGCATCGCATACCTGTTGGCACTCAAAGCACCGACACGTTCATTCGCCTATGTCATCGCTCAGGTGCCTTGCATTTCAATGGCAATACAGATACTCATGGAAGTAGCCTCATTTGCATGACCATCTCAGTAATGGACTTCTGTGATTGGTCAAGACTTATGATTACAGCTGTGATGCAGAATGCTGCTTTATGGACTTACAGCATCTCAACAGTAACAAAATTCACATTTCACTTTAACATTAGACTTGATGATTTCTGACTGACAATTAATAACTCTGTTCTTAAATCCTAACATTCATTTTAGGACTGGACACTACAGTTTGTATTGTGTTTTGCTATGTGTATTCAAATGAAGGTTATTTAATGTGATTTATTTTCACAATCAGGTTTGCATATACTCAGCATATTTATAGATTTGATACAACAACTTCTTGAATGGACATTGAGTCTGTTACTTACAAGACTTTTGGTTCAGTGACCATCAGCTTTTCACTTTCATACTGCAAAGCTTACATAAGCAATAATTGCTGAGGTCAGTTCAGAGTCCACGTGACCGTTCCACAGTAACTCTCCATACTTGTAAAAATTCCTCTGTTATTACACCATAAGCCCTGCATAGCCCAGGCTTTTCAAATTTATTGTAGCGTTAAATATACGCCGTTGTGCAAACACTGTCCTTCCTCTTTGTCCACCAGGCTTTGGGTTTACAACAAGAGCACAGCCAGGTGCTTTCACTTTGGTTTTATCCTCAAGAATGCTGGTTTTGGTATAATGTTATGGTTGTGGTAATTCACCACACAGTGCTTGTTATATTCATTTTAAATATTTCCTGTTTTCAAAGTGTAACTTATTTAAATTTTTATATATTATATCATTTGTAAAGTGATGTTAAAGTTTTTAAAGAGAAATGAGAAAATACTAGTTTTTTTATATTAAAGGAATAACGAAAGGTTTTGTGTTTTCATGGGTAATTGTGATACTTTATTGATTCAGATCAAGAAATGAGAGACAGTGGACTGCATACGCATAAGAGAGAAATCAAAGAACATTGTAACATGGTAGACCCCATTGTTACTTGGTAAAAATAGGAAAGGGGAAAAGACTGACAGGAAAAGATAGATGGGTTCAAAAACTTTGTGAGGAAGGCGTTTTTGCTTGATCTTAAAATTAAAATAAACCAGACCTCCAGAACTATCACCGATACCACAAACGTCCTGACTCAATCTTTAATTGGTTTGATGAAAACACTGCCACCAATGGTGGAAGTAAATCAGGATAAATATGTGAAAGGGCAGCAAAAAATAAATTTCTTGCTGAAGAACATGAAGGAAAGTGGGTGTTTGGATTTCCTTGTGAACCTATAATGATATTGTCATCTGAAACATGGCCTTGCTTGTCATTCTCCCTATATGCAAATATGTCTGCATACATATGTGTGTGCTCAGAGATTAAATCTACAGAAATGTTCATAAGAAAACCTTCAATAAAAATAAAAGCAAAAATACTGTGATAAACGGTGTCATATCCCGTTATAAAAAGTGCAAAAACAAAACAGCTTGTCAGTGGGGCAGTACCCTTAAAGGGTCAACTTTGAACCTATACCCCTAAAAGCTGCATATTAATACCTTTACACAGCTGTTAAGGCTGCTCTGTACCTGCTCAAAATTCAGTGTGAAGACACAAAAATTATGCCTGCTCAGACCTACCTCAAATTGCACATTTGTAATCGTTGTGTAAATGCATTTAAATCACCTCTGAGCAGCATAAAGAGTCTGTTTAAAGACACCTAAATGCAGCTTCAGAAGCACTTCCATGCCACCTTTGTGGTATAAAATTGGAGTGGTAATATGTAGCCTACCCTTAAGGATCTACTACGGAACTTTTAGGAGTAAGTAAGGCACAGTACAGATGTGTTCCTTTAAGGGTACTGTCTCAGTGATGAGCTGTTTTGAGTGTAGCTACTCTAAATTATTTAAAAATAACTTTTTTTTTAATAATGCCGATAAAAAAGTATTAAAAGTAAAAAGCCACAATTTAAAACTGCAAAATTATTTGACTATATTATTCTATTACAGATGTAACAATGATCATTCTCAATCTGGCAAAAGCAATACCCAAATAGCAAGAACGTTTGGGCCAAACGTGGCTGATACCTGTCACATTTTATCAAGGCTGAGCAGATATGGGCCGAACTTTCACACCACATATGTTTTGCCATGGCTTTAGAATTGGAGGGAATTTTCTTTTGGATGACAATTTGTTTTGAGGTATATGGTCCAGATGACGGCACACAACTGAGAGCCATATGTGGCTTGGCTATGGCAGAACATGGAACATTTGGCTTTTATTTGGAAAAACACATATAACCTGTTGTAGTCATGTGTGGCAGGTTAGTGGCAGTCCACATCTCAGTACATTCAACAATGCTATTGGTTGCTTTTGTTTCTTCCCTTATTCCTATTGGTGGATTGCTGAATTTTTAAAAATATATCCATTATCTCCTGTTCTGGTTCCTCTTTCAACCGCTGTTAAAAAGATGATTAAGATGAAGAATCTCCCACAACAGCCTTTGCCCAGATGCACTCTTATTCTGGTAAGTGCAGTTTTTGGTGTTTTAAATTATTTCCAGGGGTGTAATGGCACATTTATTCATACAGAAAATTGTGTTCAGCTCGGTATGTGTACTGAACAAATGCATTGTCATTTTAAACACTGTATGTGCGGAACTTTCCGTTTCAGTTCATATACAAGCTGCGTCTTGCTCTTTCCTCTCCGACAGTGAGTTTGACACGCATCGCCTCCTGTCAATACAGAGGTCTGCGCGGGATTGCTGGTATTCCGCATAATTTTAATCATTCCTGCCCAAAATGTGGCAAGCGCTTTATTGTAACATGAGGACACAGTCATGTAATCGTAGAAAACTGGATGCTCAAATAGGCCCTAATTTATACAAATGAACTGCCTGTCTCTTACTCTGATATTGCTTGTGGCTGTAAGTGAAATGCACCAGTATTTCAATCAAAGATGGAACTTTAATTACTTTACAATGTAAGTTTATGCTAGAAATGTTTCGTAATGGGATATTTGTATGATTTGTACATATAAATATCCTAGTCTGTGTAACTGCATCACTACAGACATTACAGGCCAAAAGCCATCCATTTATCTAAATAAACAACATCAAAAGAAATTCAGTGTTGTCATATTTCGAATACCTCAACTAAATTGAGGTCATTTGTTTTATAATTTTATTACTGACTGTGTACTTGTCTTTTTTTGTAAATTCAGTTTGAAATCCAATTTGAAATCATGCTTCCTTGTGCTGTAAGCTTTTGCAACAAAGTTACCCTATTTTAAAGACACAAATGTACAGAATGAGCAAATTTTTAAGATTTACATTTTTGTAATGGTAATTGATCAATGTTTATATGTATGTAAATAAAAGCCTATATGAAAATCTGTTCATCATATAAAGCCAACATGTCTTTTTAGAAGACTTGGATTAAACCACGCAAAGCTTGACATAATGATTGCCTTGAAAAAAATGGATGGACGAAAAGAAAATTGAAATATTAAAATATCTATATGGCAGTATATATGTGGTAGTTTTGCCAATGGTATTGAAAATGATTAAAGTCATCATGAAATCAAAAATGGCCCTACTCACTTTTTTAGTGCACATTACTAGTCTTGTGGTGAACAATTAAACCGTGCAAGTCAATACACCGGAAGAAAATTGTCTGCCGTCGTAATCTTTAATCAAAATCTGAAAATATGTTTCAACTCTGGAATGGTGTTCTCGCTCTGACGTCAGTTTGAAGGGGAGAATCCTCTTGTTAAGTCATGACGTAAGGACTGCTGTCCGGGTCCAAGCCTCTACTCATTTCATTTGAGAATACTATCTCAACAGCCATTTATGAGCACTATTTAATTAATACTACATATTTAAGCTAAGCATATAAAAATGTGCTGTGCACACTACAGTCTCTACGTTCTCACAGTGTCTCAGACACTAATATTTTAGTTGAATCACTGTCTGGCCATTTGGGATTTCAGTATGGAGATAAAGGCTAGGGTCAGTGGCGTAACTACCGACAGTGCAGGCAGTGCAGCCCCACTGGGGCCCGTGCGGCGGGGGGGGGGTCCGCAGCGCACCGCACCGTGGCCGGCCCACATCGCAAGCGGGCCCCTGGATAAAGTTACCATATTAATATAGAAATATTAACAATATAATATAATTCATGCCAAGAGTCAGTAGTATTTGTCTGCCGTAATGGTGTAGTAGTAGAACGTTTGTCAAGCAATTCTAAGGTTAGATGTTCGAAGCCACCCTCGTGAATTTTTTTTTTTCCTCATTAAAATCAAAGTGGTGTTCATCAGTGATTGTATATCAAGAGCAAAGACAAGATTGTGTGCATTTTGTTTCGTGCTTTTACCAGAACAAGCGCTCGATCGTCTGTGTGAAGATGCGCATTGTGCACGAGCGCCAAGAAAAGAGATAACTAATAACAGCGGCAACGAGCTCTCGCCATAACACATTCCAGCGACAGACCGCCTGCTATTTAACATACACCAACACATTTCTTATAGAATGGAGATGTATGTTTCTTTCTTTTGGTACATCCGACCGCGCGTGCCTCGAGATGGTCGTGCTCTCTTGCCTCTAGGAGAGGAATGCGGTTGCCGTGATTCCTGCGTGTGTGCTGGAGAGAGACGCACGCAAAGAGAACTGTTCAATTTAATATAAGAAACAGATAAGATACCGATTTTAGTTGGTCTAAATTAATTAGGTTAGGCACAAATTCGCTTATATGGGTTCCCTTCTAGACAGGAGCGCTGTGTTTGTATGTGCTTCATAAATGTGCAGCCCAGGGGGCCCGTCGTTATAGCCTGCACTGGGGCCCGTCATTACCAAGTTACGCCACTGGTTAGGGCTATAATTTTTCAGTATTACATGACATCGTGGGTGTATATTAGCACAGTTTGTTGTTTTTTGGGGGCGTCTGGCAGAGCGTTAGGACCCAGAAGTGGTGAAGCGTGATGTCAGAAGTAACAAGCAGATATTCTTAACCACTTAACTGTGAATCTGCTATGAGCAAGAGGTGGAGAGGAGGTGCACCACAATAAAACCCCTCCTTTTATTCAATATTCTGTTTCACTTGAAAATGCATCACAGCACGGACGTCAGTTGCAACTTCCGGTTCACGGGGACCTTAATATTGATATTTTTCAAGGTATTGAAGTTAGAAATTCCTGTATCATGACCATTAATTCACATACTTTGTCAATAAGATGAAAGTGGGTTTTGTTCAAAGCAGCTATTATCCACATAGATCTTTGATATGAATTAATATTTTTTGGTAAATCATTAAATATCGCCGGCTAAAAAGTAACTAGTAACTAGTAGCCTACTCCAAGTAGTTTTTGAGAAGAGTACTTTGTACTTTTACTTAAGTAGGCCTACTGTTTTGACACCAGTAGAAAAAGAAGAGCAAGCTAATGTTAGAGGCCTTTTTTGCTTTTGTTAATTGTATAATAAATAAAAAGAAAACAGATAGAATACAAAAAGATTAGAAAAGCTAGTGTTAGTTTTTTTTTTTTTTTTTTTTTTAGAAAACAAGCAGTTATAAATGAATAAATGCATACGAATGCAAACATTGATTTGTTGAAATTCTTGTTTATTATGTGAGTTTTTAATGATTTAAGGTTAATGATTAAACACAAATAGCCTAAGTTAACCATGGAAAACTAAATTGTATAACATAGCATAACAAAGCATCGATTAAACTACAAAGCTGTCACAGAAGCATGTATAAATTACAAACTAAATTTACTATGACTGTTATTTATTTCTAAAGGAACCTTCACGTAGGATAAAAGTATGGGGAAAAGTCGTTTCTGCGACAACTCCAGCTATCCGACGCACGCGTGCACGGCCCGTTTCAAACAGCAGCAAATCACAGCGCACTCAAACGGGTCTTATGTGAAAGCACAATGAGCCCGTGCTGCTGCTTTTGCACCGCTCAGGGACTGCACTGCAAACGGATCCTCACTTAATTCCGTTCACTCTTTGCTGATATACTGCACTCAATTGCCAGACACTATAGAGATGTGAAAATCAGTGAAGACATTCGCGATTTCGGAGTCGACTCGACAACGAGAGTCGATTCCAGTGCTGGAGTCGACTCCGACAGAGTCGAGGAACCGAATCCCTATCCCTAGAGCTCTCTCGGCCACCGTAGAAAACGAGCTAGGCCTACGGGTAAGTTCTTCCATTTTCTTTACCTCAGCAAACCCTGTCACTTCTGTTGATGTTGGTCTGTCTATCAATGGTAAAGGCTGTTTGGGCTGCTAAAAGTCAGAAATTACCTATTGAAAACTACATTTCTCCGAGTCCGAGATTTGAATTCGAGACCTTTTCAGCACTTTGCGAAAACAATACCCAATTTGCATTACATTACATAGGCTATTTAGTGAAGCAATTTGATGGTCCATACAGTGTCATTGTTTTTTTTGTTTGTTTTTTTGACAATTAACTAATTATTTCATTTTTATTTTCCAACAAACCTTGATGGAAGCATAAATAAAAAATCGTGGAAATTTTTGAGGCCTAAGGGGCGTAGCCACGGGTGTGCCAGGGTGTGCCGGTGCCACCCACAGTGGCAGCTGGCACACCTAAAAACAGATTCAGAATTATTATTTTTTTAATCGTAATAAACATGGGCGGCGCTAAGGAGGGGCTAGCAGATGCTTCAGCACCCCCAAGAAAGACCAAAGCACTGCCATAGCACCCATAAGAAATGAAAAAAAATAAAAACATTTGACTTATTACGCATTCATAACTCGTGCATTGCAATATAACGTGACATGATTAGCAGGCGCACTTTTCGAATTTTATTTTAAAAATGGATCGGTTCCTTGTGCCAAGTACGCCTGTCCCCGACTAAAGATTTCACTAGTCACACGTAAATTGATTAATGTAATAACCCAGGCTACTAACCGTCCTTTAATATATAGGTGTATAGCCTACTCCGCGCTCAAGCACACGTATAAAACTTGCAATGGCAAAAGTAGGCTAATGATTATGAATAGGTTAGGGGAAAGGGAAAAGAAAACATTTTAATTATTTGTTAATAAACTAGTGATTTCTTCTCCGTCAGTGTCGGCTGAAAAGATAAAGTTGCCGAATGCGACGCTGCATCTCAGCATGAACTTTAATAAAGAAATGCACCTTTTCATTCCGACTACGTAATTAGAGATGTTATGTATTTTTACAGGCTATATCAGCCCAGTCTGTTCTGTTCTGTAACGTTAGTAATACACAGTCTTGGTGTTTTTTTTTTTGCACATTAATCTGACAGTACGTGGCACACCCAGTTTTTCTGATGCACACCCAGAGTCTCTTTTCTGGCTACGCTCCTGGGCCTAACGTTACTTGCATAGTTTTGCGTTACGATTATCTAACGTGTTATATTGACCAAATTTCTGAATGAGCTGAACAGTTTGATTCAACAACACTACCACCTGTAGGTCATCATAAAACATCACTGTCCTGTCATATTGACAGCAGTTTGCTGACTCTTTGCAGACTGTGTTGCTGTCTCGAAAAACCCTTCAACTTTGGGAGACCACACAACACTAGTTAATAATCATAGATGTCAATATATCTTATAAATGTTCAATCATGTGAGTAGTCTACTTACACTCCTTAAAACACAAACTACATGGTCAAATTTCATAAATATTTATTTCATATCAATGAACAATAACTACAGCAGTGGGCTACAGCACTTTCTCAAATAAATGCTATAATAATAGTAATATTTTTGAGGCCACATCTGAAACACTAACATTTACAAGTAGTACTTGGCATTAAAAACAATGGCAATACGATATTTTAAGACACTTGGTGTTTTTTTTTTTTAATTCATTTTTGTTTAATTTCTGATATCACAGAATTTCTGCAACAGTCTAAACAGTTAATATCGATATAGATACAAAACCACTGTGAAAACAGTTAGGGGAGTGAACAGAAGGAGGGGGAAGACAACGGACAATAGGAAAAAAAAAAAACTGAAAAATATATTCCATCAGTCTCTGGCTCTCCCATTCCCTTCAAAGACAACAAAATAGCAAATAAATAATATGTAAAACTCTTCATTTACAAAAATATTCCCAAGTTTTCCCTTTTTAGTCCAGTCTGCTACCAGTGTTAAATGGTTCACATTCAGATGGAGAAAGGTTGAGAGTGTGGGGGGTCATGCATTCAGCTAAGCAGTTTAATACTTACACCTCCTTTTGTGCTGTTCCTGAGGCTCTTGTGTTCTGGTGTCACTTTGATGACATTCTTTAAACATCTCTGAGTTTGAACTGTAAACAGCAGAATCAATATTCTCGTTCTCTTATTACACAGCAAAAATCTTTATTCTGTATTTTTGTGTTGTTTTCCAGTTAAAATATCTAAACATGTTTAAATAATCTTGTTAAGAATATATATTAGTGGGAAAAAAAATTATAATGTAGTGCAAAATATTTTTATATATTATGCCTGAATCAAGAAAAAATGGGCCAAAAAAAGAGAAGGTTGTAATATCGCTTTGCTTCTCACATAAATTCATCTTGTTTTAAGATTTTTAGATTCTACTAGAAAACAAGACAAAGATATTGGTGAAGATTTTTTTTTTTTTTTGACTGTATAACCCAGAGTCAGAGATATAATCTAAGTAACCCTGGCTTTAATTCCTAGAGATGTGTTTTTTTTTTTTTTTTTTTTTTTTTTTTTATTTGTACCAAATCCATGAGAAGAGTAAAGATAAAACATCCTAATTCTAAACCATTAATACATCAAATCCCTTTTATTTTATAGTGGGTTTGAAGGGAGGCATGCAGGTGATCCAGAGCCCTTTTCAAGAAGCAACAGCACTTAAAGACTGCATTTGACTGTGTGTGCCTGTAAATGCGGATGTTCATGGATCAAAGCTCATACTGTTAGCATAGTAAACAACTGCACATTTACCAGATGTAGTGACCAGACTGTGTTCTGTAATGGTTTTTGTTTGCTTCTGCCTCATGACATATGCAATCCATGGTCAGTCTGATAGAGGGCGCTAGTGTTTGACGGCTGCAGTAGAAAATGGCACTTGTGGGAGACTCCTGCCCTTTCTGCAGAGGGTTTGCATGTCAGGGTTTAAAAGCATGGTGAGGGTGAAGGCAGGTTAGACCATAACATTGAAATACACAAGAAGTGAGCTTTATTTCTCCATAATACAATAGAACTAGAAAGGTATATATATTTATATGTATATATGTATGTTTACATTTGTATGTTCATGTGCATCTGGTCCGAGATGCATATAGAGTTTTATACAACTTTGAAATAATCACACAATGTACAAATCACAAACATAGAAAACATTTAAAAACACAAAATAAGGAGTTAAAAAATGTTTCATTGTTTTTAGGAGTGTCACTCTTACATTCAGGTCTTGGAGTGAAAAGTAATATTTGCCTTGACCTTAAATTGTGGTTCCTTTTTTTTTTTTTTTTTTTAATTTCTTATTTCTGTTCATATGGCTACAAGTTTGCTACAAAGCTACAAATTTGTCCAAAAGCTGATGAAGAATGTGTCTCATCAATCATAGAAATTAGAAACTAAATCAAGCCTTGATTAACTCAAATTCTAGGGGGTGTTAACATTTTTGGTCAGTTTTTCTTTTTTTCTTTAAACAGAATTCTGAAATAATAGCTGAGAATCTGAATTTTCTAGTTGTATTTCTATCGTTCCTATAGAGTAAACACAGGATCATACACACACACACACACACATGCATACATCCACCATGAGTAAATTTTGACATCATCACACTGTAAACTCCTTCAAGTTTAAAGCTCTGGGGATTCATTTGCGCACACAGATGAGTGGGCAAACTGAGGAAAACACAAAATTCAACGTAACATGGTAAATAAGAATGATATAAAGTAAAAGGTAGAAGGATGTATAAGGTGAGAGGTGCACTTTGATCCACAGACTGTGATTGTCATCACTTAAGGTCCAGAATATCCTCCTCAAAAGATGTGGAGAAGGTAAAAGGGCTGGCCGTGGGTGGGCTCTCATCTCGTGGCTCCACCTCAGAGCCAGATGAGCAAAGCCGATGGACATCAGTTTCTCCATCTACAGACTCCATTCCCACTCTGATTGGAGATATCTTATAGTCAGTATACATCATCGGTATACTTGCGTCTAACATGCAGAAAGAACCTTTCATTTGCTAGGACTGGGTGACATATAGCTTTAAAAATTATAGCTTGATATTTTCAGTCTACATAACACACTGCTGTTCAAAAGCTTGGGCTGGTGTGTGTGTGTGTGTGTTTTTGTTTTGATTATTTTTAAGAAATAGGTTTTTATTGAGAGGACGCTTTAATCAAACAGAAGGGCACATTGATCAAACACATTGATCAAACAGAACAGTAAAGACATTTAAAATGTTATTATAAAATTATAAATTGATTAAATAATACAATTTACTGTCAATTTATAATACATTTTATTTAAGCTGTTCTTTTGAACTTTCTTGAGCACCAAATTAGCATATTAGAATGATTTCTGAAGGATCATGTGACACTGAAGACTGGAGTAATGATGCTGAAAATTCAGCTTTGCTTCACAGGAATGAAGTACATTTAAAATATATTTTACTTTGTAATGATATTTTATTACTGTATTTTAAAAAAAAATCAGATAATGACCCAAAATCTTTTGTGTATATAGTAGGATTATATCTTTTTTTTCTTTCAGTAACTGTAAAAAGCTGTAAACGTCTTGAAATTATTAAAGCATGGACTGAGAAGATTTTTTGTTGTTGTTGTTTTTAAAAACTTTTTTAGTAATGTATACTAAACATTAGTATTTGTTTATTAGTAATGTAATATTTTAGTATGTGATTTTTATTGAAAAAAATAATTGACAACATTCAACAGATTCATTAAAAAAAACTTGACATAATTGAGTTTTGAACCAATTAATTGAAATGGTTTATGAAAATGACTGATTTATGAAAATGAATCAAACTTACCAACTCTTTGTGAATTTATCATGAATATTCAATATGTATTGCCCAACACACACACACACACAAACAAAGACACACTTACTGCTCATTGGTGCTTATCTCTGCTGTTCTCCTCTGTTCTTCCTCCTTGGTCTTCTTGCTCATTCTTCTCTGTTTCACTGAGTTACCATCAGCCTTACTGCTGGGTTCCTCAGTCAAACCTACAACAGATACAGAGGACAGAGACAAACTCAGACCTCCAGGAGGTGCAATAGTGCTTCCAATACTCCACTCAGCCATTCTTGCATGTGTGTCTGTGTATGTAGGGTGTGAAGTGTGGCAGTCTAGTAATTCAAGCGGCTTATCTAATGTGTGATCAAGATGTCTCACTTTAACACGTCATAATAAAAAATGTCTGTCTCATCTCAGTTTGACTGCAGAACAAGCATTACAATAGATCAAGTATGCAATCATTAAAGTTTTTTTTTTATTACCCACAATTGAAAGGTTAATAATAAATGGTACTGAGCTGCACCACTTGGAGCACTAATGTCCAACCCTAAAAAGACATCTCCAGCAGCACTTTTGCTGCGGCTGATTTCTTTTGGTACATTTCTTGCCAGCTTCCCGCTGTGCCGCACAAACGTAATGATAGCTTTTGGTTCAAGAGCACACAAATACAGAGACACTCACCCAGCAGCTCTTTCCGTGTCCGGCTGGCGATCTCTTTGATCTCCATGCGAGACAGTGAGAGGGAGGTTGTGCTTGCGATCATGGTAGCGGGGCCAATCACACTGGGGGCAGGTGCCGTGAGCACTTTATTGACCAATGGAGACTTGAGGGGCCTCTCTATGCTCCGTCCAACTAGGTTGCTCAATGGGATTTTATAGATGTGTTTTGAGGGAGCTTCACCTTGAAGAAAGAGAGGGGTTGGAAAGGGGCAAAAAAGAAGAGAGAGAAAACTAACGAATGAGATGTTTGAATAAATGGTGTGTGTGTGTGTGTGTTTTTGTTTGTTTTGATTATTTTTAAGAAATAGGTTTTTATTGAGAGGATGCTTTAATCAAACAGAAGGGCACATTGATCAAACACATTGATCAAACAGAACAGTAAAGACATTTAAAATGTTATTATAAAATTATAAATTGATTAAATAATACAAGTTACTATAATACATTTTATTTAAGCTGTTCTTTTGAACTTTCTTGAGCACCAAATTAGCATATTAGAATGACTTCTGAAGGATCTTTAAAGGCGATTTTCTCAATATTTAGATTTTTTTGCACTCTCAGATTCCAGATTTTCAGATAGTTGTATCTCGGCCAAATATTGTCCTATCCTAACAAACCATACATCAATGGAAAGCTTATTTATTCAGCTTTCAGATGATGTATAAATCGCAATTTCGAAAAATTGACACTTAAGACTGGTTTTGTCATCCAGGGTCACAAATGAAAACAACTGTGTTGTACCTACCCACAGCACAGGTAAGCCTATTAAGTGTGCATTTGTGGAATAACTAAAACACAGTTTAATGTAATTCTGATGCAACAGTCTATTAGTAAACATACACTGCCATTCAAAGTTTAGGGTCAGTAATTAAACATTTTTTTTTTATTATTTTCTTTTTTTTATGTTTTTGAGTTGGTAAGCTTACCAATGCTGCATTTATAAACAGTCAGCAAATTAAGAAATATTATTACAATTTTAAAAAACTGTTCCATTTGAATATATTTTAAAATTTAGTTTATTCCTGTGATGACAAAGCTAAATTTCATTACTCTTCAGTGTTGCTTGACCCACTAGGAATCATTCTAATTTGCTGATTTGGTGCTCAAGAAACATTTATTTTACTACTTCTCCTTTTTTTTTATCATGTTGAAAATAGTTGTGCTACTGAATATTTTTGTGGAAAGTGTGATACATTGTTTTCTTCAGTATTCTTAAAGGATACAGCTGAAAGGAACAGTATTCATTTGAAATGAAAATCTTATTCAAAATACAATTTAAAATAGCAGATTATAAATGTTTTTATACTTTCACTTTTGATCAATTAAATGCATCCTTGCTGAACGCAAGAAAAAACATTCCCCAAACCATTGACTGGTAGTGTAAGTAGTTATCTAATACCCTACTCTACTCTACTTTTTCATATATACAAGACCCGTAAGTATTGCAACATTGGTACCCACCTTGGCCATGTTAACTTGAGTTTTCTTATCATTTGATTTCTGTTTTGGTGTTAGAGTGTTGTGTAGTCCGGGCCAATGTGTTCCAAAATCCCGCTCCAAATTGAACATCAGCTATGTTCTGATTGTCTTTGACTGTCACGCTTTTTGATGTTCAGACAAATTGCTCGGATCAGGAAACTTATCACATCACATCTGGTTAGAGCATGTCTGTTTTTATAGCATATTTTTCCCCTCTCCAAAGTGTGGACTTCATGACTTGGACTTGAGTCAGACTGGAGTCTGTTTTTAGACTTCATTGCCATTACTTGTGACTCAACTCAGACTTGATATGATGACTCCAGTTCACAGACTGACATAGTTGCTTTTTGGGTGCACTGAGCCTAATCTCACATGTGTTTACATTTGTCAATTGTCGGAAACATTCTGAGCCAAATTAGCTAAAACAGTCAATTCAACCCAAATAAAGCCCACTAAATTGGAACAGGAATGTATGGAGCCCCTTAAGGGACACGGTGGTGGGAAAAATTCAGTGTGTGTGGAAAAAATTTGGGGTGGAAGGAAAAACATTTTTGAAATGTTTTGCGTTCTCTTGCAAAACTTTTGCGTTCTCTCACAAAGATATTTGTTTTCCCTCGCAAAACTTTTTAGCTCCCTCGCAAAGATATTTGTGTTCTCTCGCAAAACCAGTTGAGTACGGACAAACTCTTCCTGTTTACTTTACAGCTTGCGGTGGTTCATACAGCTCCGTATGTTCACAATGGAGCGGTTCATAAAGTTTTATTTTTAACTTGGACTATAAAGAAATACAGTCAGTGCTTAGTTCAAGGCACGGTTTTATAGGGCTGGGTATCGTTTAAAAATTTTCAATACCGATACCTTGAGTTCGATATCGGCTCCTGAACGATTTTATGAAATCAGTTTTAACAAGATTACATTATCTCAAAAAAATGTTGGTTTTATTTTTTCAGCTTGTTGACATTTATACAGACTCAAAGCCTCATCTCCTGAGCCACTGCACAAAGGAACAAAATATATACAACATAATAAATAAGTGCAAATAATTTTAATAAAGTTCAAATAGTTTTCAGTTTACACATCTGTTAGGCTACATTTACACTAGTGCGTGTTCGTTTTAAAACGCATAGCTCAGACAGAATCATCATTTCTATTCATTTATTCTAGGTTGTTAAGGACTTCAAGAAATTGAAAATATTTATCCACTTTCATAAGTGGGTGTTTTATTTTCTTTCACCATATGTTGTTTTATTGTTATTAAATTCTGGTGTAGTATATCTAATTATTTGAATGCATAAAAACTTAGTTTATTCAAATTTATTCTTAAAATAGCCTTAAGAAATGTTTTATTTTTCCTCAGAAATTCTGTGTTCTGGTTTTCAAATGAAGGCATAAAACATTAATTTCATTTATCTTTAAATGATTGAAAATCAAAGTTTATTTATTTATTTTGGCAAACAAAGGGGGTTTACTATTAAAATTAAAACATGGAAGAAATGTTGTGTGATCATTACTTAAAAAAAAAATAAAGTTTTAATAATTTTAATAGTAGCCTAGTAGTAACAGTACGCACATTCTGCTGAACAATAGTAATGTATTTCTGCCGCAGTGTCTTCCAAGTTAAACCTAACTTTTATTTTGAGGGGTTGCCGTGAATACCTTTACAGTATATGATATGATGCTAGTTTTACTCAAATCAAACAGTAAAATGCTTATGAAGTGACTCTCAGAGCAGTTCTGGAGATGTTGTTCATGTGTTTATGTCCTCATTTAGTGAGACGGCAGACGCTGAAATCACCGCGAGCGTCACGCGCGCTTCAGTCTGTGTGTAGTAAACAAAACCGCGCGATAGAGAGCAGACTGCTCCGTACTCTTTCAAATCGCTCTTGCGGATGTCAAACACTGATCAATCTGCGCCGCGTCGCTTCTAGTCGAACACACCTAGGCCTCACTGACGTTGATGAGATTAACCCCTTAGGTATCGAAATTTGGTACCGAACGACAAGACCTTTTTCGATACTCGATGGTGTCGAGGCAATTCGGTCGGTGCCTAAAAGTATCGAACTCGATATCCAGCCCTACCAGGTTTTGGGACATTCTAAAACACTTAATGTGGCTTAATGATTTAAAACAGTGACATCGGAGGACCAAATTGTATAATTCTGATAAAATGATTAGGCTAATATTAATAACCATATTAATAATATTACTATTAATAAAGCAGAATAGCCCAGACTATGAACGCAACACCCGGCACGTTAAGCTTTTTCTCCCCCATAGAAAACGCTTAAAAGTAGGCTTGAATGAAGACGTTAAGCACAGCCCAGACCAGAACTGTCACGGCCCTGCTGGTGTGCCCCGGTTGGCCACCAGATGTCACTGTGTGTGTCAGCACATGGCTTATTGTTTGTTGTTTGTGCCATGTGCTCTCCTGTCTATTGTCTGACCCCGCCCTCCTTGTTATCTCATTATTGTTTCAGTTCCTTCACCTGTGTCCTCCTCGTTTGGCTCCCCATATAGTCTCCTGGTGTCTGCAGTCCTGTGCTGTGTCGTTGTTTTATGTCAGATGTTTCATGTCGTGTGTGGGTTCGTTTACATGTGCTGTGGTCTCTGCCTGCCTGCCTGTTTTTCCCCTTCGGGGTGGTTTTTGTTCTCTTTTTATTATTAAAAGACCCACTTTCTCCTGCACTTGAGTCCTCGCCTCATCTCTCGACCATCCCGTGACAGAACGACACAGCCGAAATGAGGACTCAGCGGAGAATGGGCTCACACCATCCACCAGCCGCTAACGTCAGCAGCCCCCTCTACCAACGCATCCTCCAGTTCCAGGCCCTGAGCTCCCTCCGTCAGCAGGATACTGACGTGAGGAAATTTGCCCTGAGGTTCTGTGGTGCAGCAGAGGGTTTGGGGTACAATGATGCGGCCCTCAAGGACCTTTTCAATAGCGCCCTTGAGGAGCCCCTCAAATGGTGGAGGATGAGGGGGCTGGACCACCTGACGTTTGGGGAATTTGTGGAGTTCCTGGCACGTTCCCCAGCTAGGGTGGCTGGAGGGCCTCAGGCAGTGCTCGCCGGCTGCAGCGCCTCCAGTGGTGGCTGACAAAGCTGCAGAAGCCGCAGCGCCCCAGTGGCGGCCGACGGCTGCAGCGCCCCAGCGACAATCAAAGGCGTCAGAGGCCTCGTCTGCCGCACCCAGTACCTCCAGCCCGCTCCCAGAGCGTCCCGGGCTGATACGGCGTGCAGGAACCCCACTGATGTCAATGCGAGCAGCGGCGGTGTCCGCACACGATCGTCGGCGGCGGTGTCCGCACACAGGGTTCCAGGCGGCGGTGTCTGCACACAGGGTTCCAGGCGGCGGTGTCCGCACGATCCTCACAGGATCCCAGGCGGCGGTGTCCGCCACGATCCTCACAGGATCCTCAAGCGGCGGTGTCCGCACACGATCGCCCCGAAGCGGCGGTGTCCGCACACGATCGTCGGCGGCGGTGTCCGCACACGATCGTCGGCGGCGGTGTCCGCACACGATCGTCCCGAAGCGGCGGTGTCCGCACACAAGGTTCCCGAGGCGGCGGTGCCCGCCACGAGGTTCCCGGCGGCGGTGGCCTCTCACGTTCCTCTCGAGGCGGCGGTGTCCGCACACAAGGTTCCCGAGGCGGCGGTGGCTGCTCACGATCCTCACAGGATCCCCGAAGTGGCGGTGGCTGCTCACGATCCTCACAGGATCCCCGAAGCGGCGGTGTCCGCACACAAGGTTCCCGAGGCGGCGGTGGCCGCTCACGAGGTTCCCGGCGGCGGTGGCTGCTCACGATCCTCACAGGATCCCCGGCGGCGGTGGCTGCTCACGATCCTCACAGGATCCCCGGCGGCGGTGTCCGCACACAGGTTCCCGAGGCGGCGGTAGCCGTTCACGATCGCCCCAAGCGGCGGTAGCCGTTCACGATCGTCCCGAGGCGGCGGTGTCCGCACACAAGGTTCCCGAGGCGGCGGTGTCCGCACACAAGGTTCCCGAGGCGGCGGTGTCCGCACACAGGGTTCCCGAGGCGGCGGTGTCCGCACACAAGGTTCCCGAGGCGGCGGTGTCCGCACACAGGGTTCCCGAGGCAGCGGTGTCCGCACACAGGGTTCCCGAGGCGGCGGTGTCCGCACACAAGGTTCCCGAGGCGGCGGTGGCTGCTCACGATCCTCACAGGATCCCCGAAGCGGCGGTGTCCGCACACAAGGTTCCCGAGGCGGCGGTAGCCGTTCACGATCGTCCCGAAGCGGCGGTGTCCGCACACAAGGTTCCCGAGGCGGCTTTGTCCGCCACGATCGCCCCGAGGCGGCGGTGCCCGCTCACGAGGTTCCCGAGGCGGTGGTTCCCGCTCACAGAGCTCCCGAAGCGGTGGTGTCCGCTGAGCTTTTCTCCGAGGGGGCGGGGCTCATCTCAGGCCTTTCCGAGGCGGCGGTGCCCGCTCACGAGGTTCCCGAAGCGGCGGTGGCCTCTCACGTTCCTCTCGAGGCGGCGGTGCCCGCTCACAGAGCTCCCGAAGCGGCGGTGGCCTCTCACGATCCTCCCGAGGCGGCGGCGCCCGCTCACAAGGCCCCCGAAGCAGCGGAGCCAGCCACTGCCTGTTTCAGGGTGGCAGCTCCACACACTGCTGTGGTGGCCGCTGGTTCTGCCCTGGGTCCCCATCCCGCCGGGCGCTGCCTCAGTGCCCAGGTCCCCTCTGCCGCTACATGGGCCTGGCCCACCATCTCCCCTGATCCGCCTCCGGCCCTCCTCCCTCCCAGACATTTTTGGTTTCTGTTTTAGTGTGTGGAGCGCCTGGAATCCGCCTCCTTAAAGGGGGTTGTGTCACGGCCCTGCTGGTGTGCCCCGGTTGGCCACCAGATGTCACTGTGTGTGTCAGCACATGGCTTATTGTTTGTTGTTTGTGCCATGTGCTCTCCTGTCTATTGTCTGACCCCGCCCTCCTTGTTATCTCATTATTGTTTCAGTTCCTTCACCTGTGTCCTCCTCGTTTGGCTCCCCATATAGTCTCCTGGTGTCTGCAGTCCTGTGCTGTGTCGTTGTTTTATGTCAGATGTTTCATGTCGTGTGTGGGTTCGTTTACATGTGCTGTGGTCTCTGCCTGCCTGCCTGTTTTTCCTTCGGGTGGTTTTTGTTCTCTTTATTATTAAAAGACCCACTTTCTCCTGCACTTGAGTCCTCGCCTCATCTCTCGACCATCCCGTGACAGAACGACACAGCCGAAATGAGGACTCAGCGGAGAATGGGCTCACACCATCCACCAGCCGCTAACGCCAGCAGCCCCTCTACCAACGCATCCTCCAGTTCCAGGCCCTGAGCTCCTCCGTCAGCAGGATACTGACGTGAGGAAATTTGCCCTGAGGTTCTGTGGTGCAGCAGAGGGTTTGGGGTACAATGATGCGGCCCTCAAGGACCTTTTCAATAGCGCCCTTGAGGAGCCCCTCAAATGGTGGAGGATGAGGGGGCTGGACCACCTGACGTTTGGGGAATTTGTGGAGTTCCTGGCACGTTCCCCAGCTAGGGTGGCTGGAGGGCCTCAGGCAGTGCTCGCCGAAGCTGCAGCGCCTCCAGTGGTGGCTGACAAAGCTGCAGAAGCCGCAGCGCCCCCAGTGGCGGCCGACGAAGCTGCAGCGCCCCCAGCGACAATCAAAGGGGCGTCAGAGGCCTCGTCTGCCGCACCCAGTACCTCCAGCCCGCTCCCAGAGCGTCCCGGGCTGATACGAAGCGTGCAGGAACCCCCACTGATGTCAATGCGAGCAGCGTGGTCGGCTCGCGGTTCAGGCGGCGGTGTCTGCACACAGGGTTCAGGCGGCGGTGTCCGCACACAGGTTCCCGAGGCGGCGGTGGCCTCTCACGATCCTCCCGAGGCGGCGGTGGCCTCTCACGTTCCTCTCGAGGCGGCGGTGTCTGCACACAGGGTTCCCGAGGCGGCTTTGTCCGCCACGATCCTCACAGGATCCCAGCGGCGGTGTCCGCACAAGGTTCCCGAGGCGGCTTTGTCCGCCACGATCCTCACAGGATCCCAGCGGCGGTGTCCGCACACGATCCTCACAGGATCCCGAAGTGGCGGTGGCTGCTCACGATCCTCACAGGATCCCAGCGGCGGTGGCCTCTCACGATCCTCCCGAGGCGGCGGTAGCCGCTCACGATCGCCCCAAGCGGCGGTAGCCGCTCACGATCCTCACAGGATCCCAAGCGGCGGTGTCCGCCACGATCCTCACAGGATCCCAGGCGGCGGTGGCTGCTCACGATCCTCACAGGATCCTCAAGCGGCGGTGTCCGCACAAGGTTCCCGAGGCGGCGGTGCCCGCTCACGAGGTTCCCGAGGCGGTGTCCGCACAGGGTTCCCGAGGCGGTGTCCGCACAAGGTTCCCGAGGCGGTGTCCGCACAAGGTTCCCGAGGCGGCTTTGTCCGCCACGATCGCCCTGAAGCGGCGGTGCCCGCTCACAGAGCTCCCGAAGCGGTGGTGTCCGCTGAGCTTTTCTCCGAGGGGCGGGCTCATCTCAGACCTTTCCGAGGCGGCGGTGTCTGCACACAGGGTTCCCGAGGCGGTGTCCGCACAAGGTTCCCGAGGCGGCGGTGGCTGCTCACGATCCTCACAGGATCCTCAAGCGGCGGTGTCCGCCACGATCGCCCCGGCGGCGGTGTCCGCACACAGGGTTCCAGGCGGCGGTGGCTGCTCACGATCCTCACAGGATCCCAAGCGGCGGTAGCCGCTCACGATCGCCCCAAGCGGCGGTGTCCGCACAGGGTTCCCGAGGCAGCGGTGTCCGCACACGATCCTCACAGGATCCCAGGCGGCGGTGGCCTCTCACGTTCCTCTCGAGGCGGCGGTGGCCGCCACGATCCTCACAGGATCCTCAAGCGGCGGTGTCCGCACAGGGTTCCCGAGGCAGCGGTGTCCGCACAGGGTTCCCGAGGCGGCGTGTCCGCACACAGGGTTCCCGAGGCAGCGGTGTCCGCACAGGGTTCCCGAGGCAGCGGTGTCCGCACACGATCGCCCCGGCGGCGGTGTCCGCACACAGGGTTCAGGCGGCGGTGTCCGCACACAGGGTTCCCGAGGTGGCGGTGTCCGCACACGATCCTCACAGGATCCCCGGCGGCGGTGTCCGCACACGATCGCCCCGAAGCGGCGGTGTCCGCACACAGGGTTCCCGAGGCGGCGGTGTCTGCACACAGGGTTCCCGAGGCGGCGGTGTCCGCACACGATCCTCACAGGATCCCCGAAGCGGCGGTGTCCGCACACGATCGTCCCGAAGCGGCGGTGTCCGCTCACGATCCTCACAGGATCCCCGAAGCGGCGGTGTCCGCACACGATCGTCCCGAAGCGGCGGTGTCCGCACACGATCGCCCCGGCGGCGGTGTCCGCACACGATCCTCACAGGATCCCCGGCGGCGGTGTCCGCACACGATCGCCCCGGCGGCGGTGTCCGCACACAAGGTTCCCGAGGCGGCGGTGGCTGCTCACGATCCTCACAGGATCCCCGAAGTGGCGGTGGCTGCTCACGATCCTCACAGGATCCCCGAAGCGGCGGTGTCCGCACACAAGGTTCCCGAGGCGGCGGTGTCCGCACACAAGGTTCCCGAGGCGGCGGTGGCCGCTCACGATCCTCACAGGATCCCCGAAGCGGCGGTGGCTGCTCACGATCCTCACAGGATCCTCAAGCGGCGGTGTCCGCACACAAGGTTCCCGAGGCGGCGGTAGCCGTCACGATCGCCCCAAGCGGCGGTAGCCGCTCACGATCGCCCCGAGGCGGCGGTGTCCGCACACAAGGTTCCCGAGGCGGCGGTGTCCGCACAAGGTTCCCGAGGCGGTGTCCGCACACAAGGTTCCCGAGGCGGCGGTGTCCGCACACAGGGTTCCCGAGGCGGCGGTGTCCGCACAAGGTTCCCGAGGCGGCGTGTCCGCACACAGGGTTCCCGAGGCAGCGGTGTCCGCACAGGGTTCCCGAGGCGGCGGTGTCCGCACACAAGGTTCCCGAGGCGGCGGTGGCTGCTCACGATCCTCACAGGATCCCCGAAGCGGCGGTGTCCGCACACAAGGTTCCCGAGGCGGCGGTAGCCGTTCACGATCGTCCCGAAGCGGCGGTGTCTGCACACAAGGTTCCCGAGGCGGCTTTGTCCGCTCACGATCGCCCTGAAGCGGCGGTGCCCGCCACGAGGTTCCCGAGGCGGTGGTTCCCGCCACAGAGCTCCCGGCGGTGGTGTCCGCTGAGCTTTTCTCCGAGGGGGCGGGGCTCATCTCAGACCTTTCCGAGGCGGCGGTGCCCGCTCACGAGGTTCCCGAAGCGGCGGTGGCCTCTCACGTTCCTCTCGAGGCGGCGGTGCCCGCTCACAGAGCTCCCGAAGCGGCGGTGGCCTCTCACGATCCTCCCGAGGCGGCGGCGCCCGCTCACAAGGCCCCCGAAGCAGCGGAGCCAGCCACTGCCTGTTTCAGGGTGGCAGCTCCACACACACTGCTGTGGTGGCCGCTGGTTCTGCCCTGGGTCCCCATCCCGCCGGCGCTGCCTCAGTGCCCAGGTCCCCCTCTGCCGCTACATGGGCCTGGCCCACCATCTCTCCCCCTGATCCGCCTCCGGCCCTCCTCCCTCCCAGACATTTTTTGGTTTCTGTTTTAGTGTGTGGAGCGTCTGGAATCCGCTCCTTAAAGGGGGGGTTGTGTCACGGCCCTGCTGGTGTGCCCCGGTTGGCCACCAGATGTCACTGTGTGTGTCAGCACATGGCTTATTGTTTGTTGTTTGTGCCATGTGCTCTCCTGTCTATTGTCTGACCCCGCCCTCCTTGTTATCTCATTATTGTTTCAGTTCCTTCACCTGTGTCCTCCTCGTTTGGCT
Organism: Onychostoma macrolepis; assembly: GCF_012432095.1. Classification (NCBI taxonomy): domain Eukaryota; kingdom Metazoa; phylum Chordata; class Actinopteri; order Cypriniformes; family Cyprinidae; genus Onychostoma; species Onychostoma macrolepis. The sequence continues at coordinate 18,294,837 of NC_081159.1, read as the reverse complement.
CCCCATATAGTCTCCTGGTGTCTGCAGTCCTGTGCTGTGTCGTTGTTTTATGTCAGATGTTTCATGTCGTGTGTGGGTTCGTTTACATGTGCTGTGGTCTCTGCCTGCCTGCCTGTTTTTCCCCTTCGGGGTGGTTTTTGTTCTCTTTTTATTATTAAAAGACCCACTTTCTCCTGCACTTGAGTCCTCGCCTCATCTCTCGACCATCCCGTGACAAGAACAAGCAGTGTTTTCTCCCCGCAGACAAAACATAAAAAACTCTTCGCACATTGCTTTTCTGTGCATAGCATGTATTTTTAATAAAATATAAAACTTGGGCTTTTAATCACTGTTTTTTTTTATTTTTATTTATTTTTTTATTGTTTTTATATTAAGCCACGTTAAGCGCACTTAAAAGTGCAATTCAGCTCACATTTTAGACTTGCATGTGCACAGTAGCCTATATATTTTTTGATACATATGTAACATATGACATATGTAATTGACCCGAATATAAGATGACCCTGATTATAAGACGACCCCCCCTTTTTTAGATGTACCTTTTGGAAAAAGGCTTTTTGAAAACCAAATCTTGTTTTTTTCTCTCTCTCTTTAAAACACATTTTTTTCTTAAATTATTTTCATATTGCATATTTTTCCTGTTTTAATTTTTGTTTTGAAAGTATGGTAAATACTGGTAAAATGTACCATCAATGACATTTAAAAATATACACTTTTTGACATACTATCAAAATAACATGTAGCCCATCTGAATAATATAACATTTAGTACATCCATCTGATAGTAGCCTACCAAAATTTTATTATCAGTAGAAGTGAAATCTTATTGTAGTCTTCAAATCTGGGTACTGTCTTATGTTTTAAAATCGCTCACAGAGGAAGCTTGTTCCCATCAGGCTAACATGACAGTCACAACTCGTGCCGCTGTAAGCCTTTTTTTCTTTTTTTTTCACTCGCGATCTTTACAACACACGTTACGTTACATATTTCATGGCACACTCGTTTTATGCGTTTTTGGCGCCACCTATGTTGTGGGTGTATTATTGACATGTCAAAGTCTAGACCCTGAATATAAGACGACCACGTTTTTTCAGATGTATTTCCAAGAAAAAAACATCGTCTTATATTCGGGTCAATACCATATAGCATATTTGGCCTTTTTTTTAATCATCTTCATTACGCTGCGTTAAGCGATTTATGAAACACTGCAAGCTGTTCCGTTCTGGGCTCATCTGCTTTTCTGTGCGTAATATAAACTGTAAACAGATTTGGTATTTTTAAATCACCGTATTCGTTCATATAGCCTACCTTAAGCGTTTTCTATGGGGGAGAAAAAGTTTAACATGCAGGGCGTTGCATTCACATTCTGGCCTATTCTGCTTTATTAATAGTAATATAATTAATAAGGTTATTAATATTAGCCTAATAATTTTATTAGTATTTATTATTATCGAATTTGGTCTTCCAATGTCACTGTTTTAAAACAATAATCCACATTAAGCATTTTAGAATGTCCCAAAACCGTGCCTTGAACTAACCACTGACTGTATTTCTTTATACAGTCATGGCCAAAAATATCGGCACCCTTGGTAAATGTGATCAAAGAAAGCTGTGAAAATTAATCTGCATTGTTAATCCTTTTGATCTTTTATTTTTTAAAATTACAAAAATTTTACCTTTCATTGGATAATAAGAATTTAAAATGGGGGGAAATATCATTATGAAATAAATGTTTTTTTTTTCTCAAGTTTCCCAAGTTCAAAATAAAACTTTATGAACCACTCCATTGTGAACATACGAGCTGTATGAACCTTTCATTAGCCTACCTTAAGCGTCTTCTATGGGGGAGAAAAAGCTTAACATACAGGGCGTTGCGTTCATATTCTGAACATGCATTCATATTCTGCTTTATTAATAGTAATATTATTAATAAGTAACCACTGCAAGCTGTAAAGTAAATAAGAGTTTGTCCAAACTCAACTGGTTCTGCGAGAGAACGCAAATATCTTTGCAAGAGAACACAAAAGTTTTGCAAAAGAACACAAAACATTTCAAAAATATTTTTTCCTTCCACTCCGAATTTTTTCCACTCACCCTAAATTTTTCCCACCACCATGTCCTTAAGGGGCTCCATAGGAATGGGATTTTTTTAGTGGTGTCCACAGAAAATTAACTTGAAAATTATGTTTTTACAGTAAGGTAAATGTACAGCACCACAAATTCATCACGGTTAACTCTCATATTTTCTATCTGCTTGACTCTTGACTCAGTCTTGTAAAACAATGACTTGACATCATGTAGATAGCTAAAAGAATTTTGAATAGATGGTCTCTAATACCCGTTCCTCAGAAACTAGGGCAACCACATGGGAAGGGCAGAGGGGAAGCCACTTAATCAGTGCTGACTGTCTGCCTACGTTAATGAAGTATTCCATGAATCACTTTTTGGTCATTTTGGGCAGAGTGAGAGCAGGAAATTATGGAAACTGCTAGGCCACTGGACCAAAATGTGGTTATATATCAACATAAAGTGTCAAACAAACTATAAAAATATATATACTGCCAGATGATATATTTATATTTGACATAAACCTTAAGAAATACCACTTTTATCTGGGTGAGAGGGTTTAATATGTGCATGTTATGTTATTGGATATGCATATGAGGTAGTGATACTAGTACTAGTGATGCTATGATTGCTACAGTTTCTTAAATACTGTGGAACAGTAATGGCATTTTTGGTTAATAAACACAAGCATGATGATTCAGAGCAAATAATTCACACATTTTAGTAGCAACAAACAAGAATCTTGAAAACTGTAGTCATGTTAGATAAAAGAGCAAGGATCTGGTTAGAGACATGACAGTGTCCAACAGCATACACAGATTTCCAGGCAAGGAAGAATGCTTCCCCTTTAAGTTAATTTAGAATAATTAGAGAGTCATAATCAAACACAGGTCTGTTTTGTTATAAATCCATGCGTGTGTCTGGAATACACTGAAAGTATTCCAGAGTCATCTTTGTACCATGGGACAGCAACTTGGGAAAGAAATATATACAGTACATACACACATTGTATTGTGTGTGTGTGTGTGTGTGTGTGCCCGTGTATATATGTACTGTGTATTTATAAGATACACACAGTAGTCAACATTTGAAGTGGATCAAAAAAGTTCCTTAAAGTTGTTCTAAGACAAGAATGCATTTTGGTTTTAGGATGACTTTGATGAAAGGTTTTGATCCATTTCAAATGCTGACTACTGTAGGCTATATACGCGCACACACACTACCATTTAAATTTGGGTCAGTAAGAAAGTAAAGGTACATTGTGTAACTCAGAATCTACAAAATGTGCAATTATATTATGAATCTGTCTTCCAAAGTGTGTTTTTGTCTTATCCTGAATCATTACGATATGATAATAAGTGTTTATATTCAGACTATTTTAGACAGAACAGGACAGCAGCTGCCGAGGAGAAGCCCAGTACCTGCGTGACTCATGAATCATAATTAAAATGAAGTAACTCCGGTCACAGTGTTCTACAACATGACATGTGCACTTTTGTTTATTAACCATTAGAGAACCAGAAGTTACATAGTGTACCTTTAATACTTTTATTCAGTAAAGACGCATTAAATTGATCAAAAGTGAAAGTAAAGGCTTAGTTAAAATTTAAAATGTTACAAGATATTTCTAAATAATTGCTATTTCCAAAAAATGCCGCTTTTTTTAAATTTATGTTCATCAATGAATACTTAAAAAAATTAACATTACATTAATTTACATTAAATTAGAAAACGAATAAATGTTACATTTTATTTAAAATGAATAACATTTCACAACATTCATTAGAATTTTTGGTAACACTTTACAATAAGGTTCATTAGTTAAACATTAGTTAATGTATTAACTAACATGAACTAACCATGAGCAATACATTTGTTACTGTATTTACTAATCTTTGCTAACGTTAGTTAATAAAAAATACAGATGTTCATTGTTAGTTCATGTTAGTTCACAGTGCATTACCTAATGTTAACAAGATTTTAATAATGTATTATTAAATGTTGAAATTAACATTAACAAAGATTAATAAACGCTGTATAAGTGCAGTTCATTATTAGTTCATGTTAACTAATGTAGTTAACTAATGAACCTTATTGTAAAGTGTTACCGAATTTTTGATCAAATAAATGCATCCAACTTGGTATGCATAAGAGGCTTCTTTCAAAAACATAAAATAATCTTACCAAAACTCCAAACGGTATAGATAAGTAAAATAATAATAATCAAATTTGTTTTATACAGATTGAAAGAAAATAAAACCATACAACAAGAAATGGTAACACTTGACAATAAGGTGAAATTAGCTGAATTTGCATCATGCATTTACAGCATTTATTAATCCAGGTTAATGTTAATTTATAAATATAACATTGATAATTATTCATTTATGTTTGTGGAAAAAACACTAATGTTAGTTTATACTGCTTGAAATGTTAGAAATGAATTTGTAGAAAGAACAGATTAATAAATGCTGTAAAAGTACTGTTCATTTTTAGTTCATGATACCAAATGCATTAACTAATGTAAACAAATTGAACCTTATCATAAAGAGTTACAAATCTGTGTACAACACAATCTTGTTGTATAGTGAACGTTATGTTGAGATGAGTAATGGTACAGTATGTTATCCGTCTATTTCCCATGGTGCAAAAATGGCAGCCACAGACAGTTGGCTGGATGTTTAAAAACACCAGGATGTGGATTTTGTCACAGCCCCTTGTGTGTTGAGCCGTCCAGACCGCGCGTGTGTGTATGTGTATGTATGAAGAGGGGCTCTGACAAAAGTATCCATGGTGACACAGCGATCTGAAACTCATGCTGCAGCAAATGTGTCCCATTTCCCTAAAGCGTCTGTTCAGCCTTCTCTGTCTGTCTCTATGTATCTGCCTCTCTCTGTCTATTGATTTCCACTCCCACCTCTCTATCTCATTCACTTCTGTTTCTCCCCACTGTTCATCTTTTTCCTAAAGACTCCTCAAGCCGTCTCTGTCATTCATTCTGTGAGACTGCAAGAAGGAAGGGACACATTATGTTAGCTGCATATTTCACTCAACACCGTCCGCATGCGTCTGTTAATTGAATAATAGACAGGGTGAGTCTCCGTGGTAGCGTGCATTAGTGAGGCAGCATGGGAAATGTAGGCAACAGAAGTGCCTGCAGTACCTTCAGTGTCTTTAGACATGTAGAGGGATAGCTTGGTGCCGTAGGGGATCCGAATACAATCTGGACCAGGGATGGAAAAGAGCAATATATCAACCCAACCCACGCACAGATTAAAAGACAAATGCATCGTAAGACAATACACAAACACAGACTGACGACTCGCATACAAACTCACTACCAGAAGAAATGCAATTTATTGTATACTTGGGGGGCAATAGGCAAATTTGTCTAATATCACACACTGTCAAATCCTGAACGCAAATACCCATGTTTAACCTCTATATTAAGTTCAATAGCATGGGAATTCGGTTTAATTGTTCCATCAAGAGCAGAAGCCTACCATCTCCAAGTGGTGAAGGGAAGACAGGCATCTCGTAGCCGGTTGGAGTCTGAGGGGAACTCTGGGAACTAGTGTCTCTGGAGCTACAGTTGGAGGCAGAGTTTATAGGTGCTGACGAGATGAAATAGATATCGGACTACAGAAAAAATAGAGGAAGAAATAACAAGATAAAAACTATAAGAAATGTGAAATGACTGATAAATGTTTGGAAAGGATTTGTATAATTTATTGTCATACAGAAGAATGCATCTTATAAAAGAGACAACACTGTCATCAATACGTTTTCTGCTGTTGTTAATACATTTTCCATGTGTTAAATCTGCGTAAATTCTTTTTTATTAGACCGTACACTACCATTCAAAAGTTTGTGGTTAGTGAGATTTTTTTAAAAGTTAAATTAACATTTTTATTCGGAAAAGACACAAAATTGACAGTAAAGCCTTACATTGTTGCAAAAAAGTCTATTTCAAATAAATGCTGTTCTTTTGAACTTAATATTCATCAAAGAATCTTGAAAAATCGTTCGTGGTTTCCACAAAAATTTTTTTTTCAAAATTGATAATACATTTACCATTACAAGAATCAATTATATTTTTAAAGATTTATTTTTGGCATTATTTTTTTGCCCTTGAGTCGGGATTCAAATTTGGGATGCCCGTATCGCAACGGTGCACTGCCCACAAGGCTATCGGTGCCGACAATCAATTAGATTTTAAAATATATTAAAATATGAATTGTTATTGTAAATTATAATAATACTACTGTTTTTAGTGTATTTTTGATCAAATAAATGTAGTCTTATGGATTAAAAAGTCTTATGGATCCCAAACATTTAAAAAGTAATCTAAAAAGAGTGTAGTAGTATTATAAAAGATTTAAAATATGGTTTCAGACTGTACAATAAAAATGTTATTTACACCAGATAGATACACAGCTATATAATGGTCTTCATAGGTAGAACCTTATGGCTAGAACACTTACTCTGGAAGCAGTCAGTTGCAATTCTGGAACGACAGCTGTATATACTAGGTTGCCATTAACGACTAGTCGAATCTCTATGGAGTCGGTGGTGAATGCAAGGATATACGGGAATGCACACACTGTGACACAAGAAGTGACAGAATAGAGAGACATCTCAATTATTTCCACTAATGCAAATGCAAAACGATTGTTGAACTGAAAAAAAAAAAATTGTCATAACAAAGAATATTCAAGATCCTAAAGGTACTGACCAATAGCGTTGGGCATTTGGTTCCAGCTGAAATGGAAGTCTGAAGTATTTGGCTGAATCATGGGTGTTGCTCCGTTAAACGGACACACCTTCTTATAGACGCAGATATCTGTTAAAAGAAAAGTCCAGCTTTAGAGGATCTGACTACACAGATGCAATCACTGACACTGAAATAGACACTAACTGTTATAGCAAAGAAGAAGTCCAGCCTCTCCATCTTCATACACATCTATGGCAGCAACAAAGTTCACCTGGAGAAAAGTAATAGATACTCATGTTACCAATCAAAAACTGACAGTTTGGAGTATAGAACTGATAAAGGGAAGGGGAGGACTGTGTACGCTGCTGTTCAAAAGTTTGGGTCAGTAAGATTTTTTAAAGCTGCATTTATAATGCAGTAACAGTAATATTATGAAGTATTACAATTTAATGTTTTTTGATTTTAATATATTTTAAAATGTAATTTATTCCTGATAGCAAAGCTGAATTTTCAGCAGTCAGTTGTCAGTATCACATGACCCTTCAGAAATCATGTTATATGCTGATTTGTTGCTCAAGAAACATGTCTTGCTAATATCAATGTTGAAAACAGTGTATGCTTAATATTTTTGTGAAAACTGATACATTTGGTCTGGATTCTTTAATGAATAGTTCAAATGAACAGATATTTGAGAGAAATCTTTTGTAACATTATAAATATCTTTACTGTCACTTTTGATCAATTAAGTGCATCCTTGCTAAATAGAAATCTATATTTTATATATAAAAAAAAAAAATCTTACTGACCATAAATGCTAGTGTATGTTTGCATTCAAGTGGCTGTTTCTCACCCGGTTGGAGTCTACATGGTGTAGTCTGTAAGCGTCTCCTGTACTCTCATTGATCAAGTCAAACTGATGTCTGTAGGCCACACAGATCATGTGATCATTCTCTCCTGTTGGGCCATCAACCAGGGCCATTACCACCGGCGAGTCACATAAGCAGATCTCCTAAGAAAGGAGACAGCAAACATTCAAACTGTTGAGAGCTTTTGAAAAATTAGTCTGTGAGAACTGTACCTATAAACTACAAGTGACATTAAAATGCAGTTAACTTCAGTGCATGACATGTGTAAGAGAGCTGAATCCGTCTCATACCCGTATGTACTGGAACTCTTCCACAGGTGAGTCAGTACTCCCTGTGACTGTAGCGATAGAGCTGAGGCAATCGAGGCGTGACTGTTTCCTGGTGATCAGGAGGAGCTTGTTTCTTATCGCCGCAACGATTCTGAGCTCCACCCCGTGATGCGTGTTTATGGAGTAGAGATGGCAGCCTAAGGAAACACATTTCTGTTATTTGATTGTGATGATCTTGGAAATCATCTAATTTATTGGCCAATTATTAAATTCTTCAAGTAACTTCAAATTTGTCAAATAGACAGCATAGCTTTAATTAGCTTATAGGGAAAGTTCCCCCAAAAATGAAAATTCTGTCATTAATTACTCACCCTAATGTCGTTCCAATCCCACAAGACCTATGATTATCTTCGGAACACAAATTAAGATATTTTTGATAAAATCAGAGAACTTTCCAATGCTATCTCATGACCAATTCGTACGTATTTTACGAGGTGGCTAATTCGTGCGAATTCGTACGACCTTACTCGTATGATTTTGAATGATTTGTCTAGACCCCAGTGACGGTTAGGTTTAGGTGTAGGTCATTCGAACAAATTTATACGAACTCGTGCAACTCGTAAAATGCGTACGGTTTGGCAAAAACCATATGAATTTGTACGAGTGAGGTTGTACGAATTCATACGAATTAGCCACCTCGTTAAATATGGAAATTGCCTGAGATTGGGCTGGATCTTTCTGACCCTGCAGAGACAGCAACCGAACTACCACGTTCAAGGCCCAGAAAGGTAGTAAGGAAATCATTAAAATAGTTCATGTGACATCAGTGGTCCAACCGTAATTTAAATAATATAGTCATTATTTTTGGGGTTTTTGCGTACAAAAAGTATTCTCGTGGCTTCTTAAAATTAAGGTTGAACCACTGATGTCACATGGACTATTTTAACAATGTCTTTACTACCTCTCTGGGCCTTGAACGTTTCAGTTGTGTTGCTGTCTATGCAGGGTCAGAAAGCTCTCGGATTTTGTCAAAAATATCTTAATTTGTGTTCCCGAAGATGAACGAAGTCTTATGGGTTCGAAACCACGAGAGGGTGAGATTTTTGGGTTAAATATCCTTTTAATTACTTTAATTTCAAAATGTTGCTTCACCAACACTCATTTTTAGAGTTTAAATAATATTATCCAATTTTAAATCATTTCAAATATTTGTGTGAGTGATGGCTGAAGTCTTTCTTTCATACCTTTGGTTTTCTCAAGCTTGTTCTCTCGACTGTCACACTTGGTGCGGACAAGCTGCCGCTCCTCTATCCCCCGTTTGAGAGAGCTCAGTCTGTAAACATACAGTCGAGCATCTTTCCCTGCAACACAGTTGAAATTGGATATAAAGCAATTGGAATTAAAGGTTAATTTGATGTAAAGACTCAAGCACTCTGGTTCAGTTTGAATATTCAAATGAGTGTGATTACTTTAGTTGTTTAGTGAATTCTACAAACAACAGCTTTCAGAACCGTAACTATATGATAACTGGCTGGCAACAAATGAGAGACCCGTCTCATCAAACTGAATGACATCTCAGCTAATGCAACACGTTTGGTTTTCAAATGCCTGTCGTAGTGAATGAAAGTTGCTTGGCGACCGAGTTGATAACCAATTCATTATTTTCCCTCTGGAGAAGCTGCGCTTTCCAATAAGAGTGAGAGTTTGCTGTACACCGTCTTGAACTAATGATCAGAATGGCGGTAGACTCTAAATTACGTGGATCTCTATTCTGGGCTTCTCTATATAATGAGCTATAAGTCTAGACAATGCGAACCAGAGATGCTGCCTGTATGTGTGTGTGTTTGAGATACTATTTTGTGCTATTCCCTGTTGGTTAAAGATGCTCATTAGAGCAAAGACCTGGAGTTTCCTTCGCCGATTTGCTTTGGTCTCTTTCTTTCTCATGCTCTCTCTCTTCTGGCAGATCATTTCACACCCTTTCTTCTACCCACATACTCATATGTCTCATATTCATACGCTCATGATTATAAAAACAACACATATCTTACCCTTATCTGCTCTTGCAATGAGGAGGTCCTGAGGTTCAAGCACGTGCATTTGTTTGACAGTCAAGGTTTTGTCAAATACCTGCACCGGAGGCAGGGTTGGTGAATCTAGATCAGCATGCAAAGCAAGATTAGTTTGTGGTCTGTGTGGTAACTCAGTCCCTCACTGAGATTTGCTTGCTTTGATTAACAGACACATTTGGTAACTATCACTGTAAAAAACGTACTGGGTTAAATTCTTTGTAATATTTATAAGCATTTGTTTCTACTGTAGTGTAGTGGTTTTGCTTTACATACCTGCATTGGAGAACAGTGGATCTGAGGCTAAAAGGGAAGACCGAGGTAATCAGATTTAAATTTTTTAGTAAAAAACAAACAAACAAATAAGTGCCATGTACACTACCATTCAAAAGTCTTGGGTCAGTATTTTTTTTTCTTTTTTAGAAGTTAATACTTATCAGGAAGTATCAGGAAATATCAGGAAGGACACATTAAATTGATCAAGAGTGCAATTAAAGTGATTTATACTGTTACAAATTTTAAACAAAGGCTGTTTTTTTGGAAGAATCCTGAAAAAATTGATTATTCTTTGAAGGCTATCATCAAAAAAAATACAAAAAATAAAAAATCCTAAAGCATTGTCTCCATAAAAATATTAAGCAGCACAACTGCAGCAAATCAGCATATTCTGCTGAAGAATCTTAAGACTGTTCAGATTTGCTTTCACAGGAATAAATTACATTTCGAAACATTAAAACAGAAAACTCTTATTTTAAATTATAAAAATATTTCATAATCCTGTTTTTACTGTATTTTTGATCAAATAAATGCAGCCTGTGTGAGTGTAAGGGAGTTCTGTCAAAAACATTTAAAATCTTACAGACTCTGTTTTGAATGGTAGGGTCTATTTAATTTTTTTCATCCTCACGTTCCAACCCCTGTGTGATTTTTCTTGTTTCCACAGACAATAACAACGAAAAAATGTTAAGCAGGATGCTCATATAGAAACTTGGTGCACAAATTATCGGCACTAGTATTTTTGTGCATTTTGTCAGTTTGTAAGTTTGACAGCCCCTTCTCATTGTTCCTTTTTATTGTTTGGAAAAAAGTTACATTCAGTCTGTCTTTACATGTTATTTGTAAGAAAACTGCTCCTCTGTCCAGTTGCATTGTTCCTCATGAAAATGCATTCTCACCCTCCAGCAGCATGACCCCTGCTGAATCTGTGGCGACCAGTAATGACTGTCCCCACGAATCTCCACAGACTATATCATACGGGAAGCTACTGCAGAATGACTGTGACTCCCATGGCTGCAGAGAACATGGTAACACACAGTAAGAGATGAACCGTAAGCAAAATAACAGCATCCATCTCCCTTTCCTCTTGCTCTCTCACCTCTTTCCTGCAAAGGCCAGTGGTGACGAGACTGGTGGGTGCATCCCCTCGAACTATAGTTTTCAGCTTCAAGGCCTGGACGCAATATTATATCTATTAATGACATTACTCATATTGTGACATTGTCTTTCATGCCATATCTTTATATTTTATTTTTATTTATACATCCTACCTGTCCCACTCGAACAAACTCAGCCTGGCGTGCCTCTTCTTTTTTACGGGCGGATTTGGGCGACTCTGGCAGTACATCGCTGAATGAGCGTCGGTTCAGCATGTTCTGCGGAGAGAAGGGAACCTACAGGAGCAGTACAGATAAAGATGGGTCTGAGAGACTGACCCAGAAACAGACAGAAAGAAGCGAAAAGAAGCAAAGCAGAAACTAACAAATTCTTACACCACTGTATCTTACCAGCCATCATAGAGAGAGAAGGAATCAAATAATGATAGTTTAAATTCAGATTCTACTATAGAACACTCATTTATTATTCTTTTTGATTAAGAACCAATTCTTAAGATTCATTTGTTAAAAAATAACAAGTTATCATTCAAACTGTTTTCTTGTTGCATATGAGAGCAACACAACAGAAAGGTTTACTGTCAGTCTATTGTCTTTGTATTATTTATTAAAAATCTTACTCTTTCATTAAAATAAATGGAAGTGGTTCTTGATACTCAACCCTAGTAAATGTAGAATAGAAGAATCTTAGAATAGAAACAGTAACAGACAACAAAAAAAAAAACCCGTGCCCATCTCTAGTGGCAGCTGACAGGGGGCCGCAAAAGAATGAAAGTGCATTTGAAAGCCCAGTGGTTTGGAAGAGTATTGTATGTAAGACTAAAAAAAGAACTGTGTGAAGAAACAGTGCAGAACATCTGAAAATACATGACAGAAAAGCAAAGGTAAGTTTGAAAATTTTGAAAATAAATACAGAAAAAGTGCTTCTCAACCTTTTTGACTCCAAGGTCCTTCCTTGTCCACAATAACATCTGAAGGCCCCATGGCACTTTCAGTTGTTTGTAATTTACTGGATAGGGATTTTTTTTTTTTTTTATATATATATCATTTACTCACAATTTATAGCAGAAAAAAATATTTTAGAGCTTGGCATAACAAGAAAAATGTGCATTCATTATGAAAAAAGGTTAATGTAATTAAAAGATTGCATTTTCAGGTCTAGGAATCACACTATTAAAATTTGGCTTCGTCATATCAGTTTTTTGTTTTTTTTTCAAGACAAAAGCTGGTTCTTCAAAAAAAAAAGGAAAACAAAGAAAAAAAAGTTTAGAGGTGAATTAAAGTAATTCTTATTTTAATTTTGAGGCCCCCTTGGAAAGTTTGCTGAGGCCCCCTAGTGGGCTCCAGCCCCCCTGATTGAGAAACACTATGTGTCCATACCTTGGGCATGTCAGGCATGAGATCCTGGTACAAAGATCTGATCAGCATGTCCAGCGTGCGCTGACGTTTCTGAGCAAAAGTGGGGGTCTCAAGAGTGGCTTTTTCTCCATTTATTACTATAGGACACAGAAGAATAAAGGTAGCAGTATTATGTAACAGAATTACCCTTAGGAAACAGCTTGACACATTTTACAAGGTCTGTTTAATGAAAGCATCTGCTTTACGGAGTTCATGAGCCAAAACAAACCATTAAAGTTGGCAAACGAAAAACACAGGTGTATATTCTAACAGGAGGTTTGTGCAATGCAGCCAACATGAAATGACATTTGGAATGCATTTAAAATGACGTAATCTATTTTGACTGGGACATGAAATATTAGTAATCTTGGATTTTATGGCTCGAATTATTATTAATAGACTGTGATATGGCTGGTATTCACAGGCTTGGTTACATCAGCAGAAAAGTGATGTTTCAGGGGAAAGTTGTTATATTTTGGTTTAAGATTATGAACACAACTGATTTTATGCTGTCTATAAAATAGCTTTATGTACCGGTGAATTTACTAACATTTAACTAGTAAAAAGTCCCTGAACTCCTGGTGGTCTGTGAACACTGGAGGAGAAGGGAGCGGTGGGCCAAACAGCGGCACACTCTCCTCTGAGAAAATCTTCAACCTGCAACAAAACAAAATGATTAAGATACAAATAATATACACTACCATTCAAAGAAGTTTTTATTTATTTATTTATTTATTTATTTTTAATGTTTTTGAAGTCTAAAATATTATTATAATGTAAAATATCTTAATATTTGAAATATAATTTAAAATGACAAAGCTGCATTTTCAGCAGCTATTACTTCAGTGTCACATGATCCTTCAGAAATCATTCTAATATACAGATATTATCAACTTTGAAAACAGTTGTGCTACTTAATATTAGAGCTCATGATATATTTTTAACGATTCTTTGATGAAGAGAATGGTCAAAAGAACGTCTCGGTTACGTATGTAACGTCTCGGTTACGTACGTAACCCTCGTTCCCTGATGGAGGGAACAGAGACGTTATGTCGTGACGACATAGGGGATTTACTTGGGAGCCCCAATCATCTCTGACTTAAGAGAAAACGCCAATGAATATTGGCTAGTGGATTTTGCATACCTGCGCCACTCCCCGTGCACACGGGTATAAATAGGCGGCAGGTGCATCCACTCATTAGGTTTTACGCTGAGGAGCCGAGAACGAGTCCCTGGCAACCAGCGATGGTTCAAGATTGTGGCATGGGGACATAACGTCTCCGTTCCCTCCATCAGGGAACGAGGGTTACGTACGTAACCGAGACGTTCCCTATCTGTCGGTCAGTACGAGTTATGTCGTGACGACATAGGGGTCTTATGGAAAGCGCCACAACCTGAACCCCATCACAACCTTGTGGCATGCAGATGCTGACAAGCGAGCGCGTGACAGACAAATGCCTTGCGAAAGGTCGCAACCTTCCCATCGCCCCAGCGCAAATTCGCTAACCTTGGTGCCCGCAGGGACCACTGAGTACATCGCTGCTGGAGATAGCCAAGCCGCTGTTCCTTTTCCCACAGAAGTCGGAAGGGATTTCGACCTTCAATGAAAGATAGCTTCAAGTCTTTCCTATTTGTTGTTACAGCTTGGCAGTAACGACGGGGAAGCGAGCCTTCCAGAGAAGGGCACTACGGAGACCACATCCTGCCCGAAGGGAGGTAACATGTGGAGACACTGATATGGACTGACCCAGGCTTGGGGCAGTACTACATACGACTGGACCCTGGGGCAGATCCTACCTAGGGGTAGGGAGGAGAGCTGCCAACGGGGCCTGACAGAGGCTCTGTCAAAGGGAAGACACGGGTTTACCGTGAGGGAAACCTTACCGTGGTATAATACACATATGGGATTACCCGAAGGGAATCAAGCCATACAGACACCTAGCCCAGTACAGGGGCTGACCGGAGACCCGGGCGAGCTAACACAAGTACTGGGCCTGGCGTCAGACTGCTCCGCCCAGTCTGACTGCCCGGGGTGCTGGAGGAACTCCACCAGGGTTCGCCGTCCGGGGAACTGAACTGGAGGAGGAAAACAGTGCTCACATCCCCGGGTGAGGGGGAATGGCGCAGCAAGCATGACACCGGCCAGCTCTTCCGCCACTTACCTGTTATCCAACACACGGAAGAAACTGGCTCGACGCGAGATTGTAAAATCTCGCGAAGGTGTTCGTGTCGCCCAGCCCGCAGCTCTACAGATGTCTGCCAGAGAGGCGCCGTGCGCCAACGCATAGAAGGAGGCAACACTCCGTGTGGAGTGAGCCCTCACCCCTAGGGGGCACGGCTCGCCTTGGGATTGGTACGCCAAGGCGATGGCATCCACTATCCAGTGGGCCAACCTCTGCTTGGAGACAGCCTTCCCTTTCTGCTCACCTCCGTGGCAGACAAAGAGCTGCTCAGAGCTTCTAAAGCTCTGGGTGCGGTCCACGATATGCACAACGCCTTACGGGACACAGCAACGCCAAGGCTGGATCTGCCTCCTCCGAGGGCAGGGCTTGCAGGTTCACCACCTGATCGCGGAAGGGCGTGGTGGGAACCTTAGGCACGTATCCAGGCCGGGGTCTCAGGACAACGTGAGAGTAGACCGGCCCGAACACAAGGCACTCTTCGCTCACCGAAAATGCTTGGAGGTCCCCGACCCTCTTGATGGAAGTGAGCGCGGTCAGGAGCGCTGTCTTAGCAGACAGGAACTTAAGCTCAACTGAGTCCAGCGGCTCAAAGGGACCCCTCTGAAGCCCAGCCAGGACAATAGAGAGATCCCAGGGGGGTATCAGGGGTGGCATAGGAGGGTTCAACCTCCTGGCACCCCTCAGGAACCTCACGATGAGATCGTGCTTTCCCAGGGACCGGCCGTCCACTGCCACATACACCTTCAAGGTGGAGGGTGACAGCCTACGCTCCAACCTTTCTTGCAGGAAAGAAAGCACTACTCCAATCGTGCATCTTCGGGGGTCTTCTCGGCGAGAAGAACACCAGTTCGCGAACAGACTCCACTTCAGTGCATAGGCTTGCCTTGTTGAAGGAGCTCTAGCCTGAGTGATGGTCTCTACCACAGTCCGTGGGAGACCGCTCAAGTCTGCCGCGTCTCGTCCAGGAGCCACACGTGGAGGTTCCACAGATCTGGACGCGGGTGCCATATGGTGCCAAGCCCCTGAGAAAGGAGGTCCTTCCTCAGAGGGATGCGCCAGGGAAGAGCTGTCACAAGGAGTATGAGTTCGGGAAACCAGGTCCGGGTGGGCCAGTACGGCGCGACCAGCAGGATCTGCTCCTCGTCTTCCCTGACCTTGCACAGTGTCTGTGCAAGCAGGCTCACTGGGGGAAACGCATACTTGCGCAGAGCCCGAGGCCAGCTGTGTGCCAGTGCATCCGTGCCGAGGGGGCCCTCGGTCAGGGAGTAATACAGCTGGCAGTGGGAGGACTCGTGGGAAGCAAACAGGTCTACCTGAGCTTCCCCGAATCGACTCCAGATCAGCCGGACTGTCTCGGGATGGAGTCGCCATTCTCCGGGGAACGTGAGCTGTCGTGAGAGCGTGTCGGCCGCACGATTGAGCTCCCCCGGAATATGGACAGCACGCAGCGACTTGAGCCGCGTCTGACTCCAGAGGAGGAGATGGCGGGCGAACTGTGACATGCGACGTGATCATACACCTCCCAACCGGTTGATGTACGAAACAGTGTTGTCCGTACGGACCAACACGTGCTTGCCGAGCAGCAGTGGCCGGAACTGCCGCAAAGCTAGATGCACTGTCAACAACTCTAGGCAGTTGATGTGCCAAAGCAGTCGAGGCCCTGTCCAGGGCCCCGAGGCTGCCTGCCCGTTGCATGTAGCGCCCCAACCCGTACTGGAGGCATCTGTCGTGACAACGACATGCCGGGACACTTGTTCTAGGGGCACCCCGGCCCGTAGAAAGGCAAGGTCCGTCCAGGGGCTGAAGGAGCGGCGACACTCCTGTGTGATGTTCACACGAAGTGTACCGCGACGCCATGCCCACCTCGGGACTCGGGAGTGCAACCAGTGCTGAAGTGGTCTCATATGAAGCGACGGACAGCAGCTCGTAAGTGTTGCGATACTTAGTCATAGATCTGTTGTTTAAATTATTTACCTGCTGTTGGGAAGGAATACTTTCGTTTCCCTTCTATTTCTATTCTGCATTTTCGTTGAGGTTTCGTTGTTTGATTGCACTTTCTGTTAATTATAATAATTTGCACCTCGGCTAAGAAGGAACCTGGATCATTTTCAGTGCTCCTTGCTAGCGAAGTGTTAGTTTCGTCTTGAGTTATTTGCACAAGGCTATTGGCTGGGCCAATCAGAAGCCGCCACAGCTGTTTTCACGGTAGTGTGTTAGGCTGTATTTATCAGAGGTCCGAGCGCTGACGCGAAGCATCAGCGAAGCGTTCAGCCTCCTCGTGTGAAGACAGGCGAGGGTAAAGACCATCGACTTTTCCTGCGCGACTTTAACCGAGCAACGACTCCGAGCGACACACTTAAGTATCTTTCTTTTTCCCCTTCCCTTACACACTCTCCGTTTCCATCCTCTTTCCTGCCACCTCTATCATGTGTTTCCAAACTATTCGGTTCTCTCTCAACCACGCCTAACGTCCCACGCAGACGGCAACGTAATCCTGCTAACCTGCGCCTTATCTCTACCTCCTTCACTACACCTCTTTCCTTCTCTGTGGGTCTCTGGAATTGTCAGTCAGCTGTCAACAAAGCTGACTTCATTTCTGCTTTTTCTTTAAAATCCACGCTCAGCATCTTGGGCTTGACTGAGACCTGGATTCGTCCAGAAGACTCAGCAACCCCAGCTGCTCTCTACTAATCTCTCTTTCTCTCACACCCCCGGCAAGTTGGCGGGTGGAGGCACTGGTCTGCTCATTTCTAACAATTGGAAATACTCAACCCGCTCTTCCCTATGCAATTACAACTCATTTGAATCTCATGCCATTACTGTATCAGCTCCGATAAAACTCCAGATCGTGGTCATTTACCGTCCCCCTAGCCAAATTCTAGCCACCTTCCTAGAGGAGCTGGACGGGCTGCTGTCCTCTTCGTGGAGGATGGCACTCCACTCCTAGTCTTTGGTGATTTCAACATTCACCTAGACAAGCCTTATGCTACAGACTTCCATGCACTCCTAGCTTCGTTTGATCTCAAACGCCTTACCACTACTAGCACGCACAAATCAGGCAACCAACTTGACTTAATTTACACACGCAATTGTACTGCAGATAACATTCTGGTACAACCGCTACATACTGGACCATTTCTTCATTACATTTACATTACACTTTGCTTCTCCTGTGCCACCAACCCCCCTACCAGTTACTTTTAGACGAAACCTGCGCTCCCTTTCTCCTTCCCATCTTTCCTCTGTGGTATCCTCCTCTCTTCCTTCACCCACCCATTTCTCATCTCTGGATGTAAACGCAGCTACTGAGACTTTATGCTCTACCTTAACCTCTTGTCTAGACGACATTTGTCCTCTCTCCTCTAGGCCCGCACGGGCTGCTCCTTCCAACCCCTGGTTATCCGAGGTTCTTCGTGAACATCGGACTAGACTCAGAGCGGCAGAGAGAAAATGGCGCAAATCAAACGATCTGTCGGACCTCAGTAGGTACCAGTCTATGCTCACATCCTTCTCTGCTAAAGTCCACACTGCCAAATCCTCACATTTCCGCAACAAGATCGACAGCGCTCCAGACATGCGTAATCTCTTCAGAACATTTAATTCCCTCCTCTGTCCCCCTCCACTTCCTCCCTCCACCTCTATTACAGCTGATGACTTTGCCACTTTCTTTACAGACAAAACTAGATCAATCAGTGGTCAGTTTTCACCTCCACGCACACAGGACCCTCACCCTACCACATCCACTGCTAAAACTCCCATCTTTTCTTTCTGTCCACTCACTGAAGCTGAAGTATCCAAGCTTCTCCTCTCCAACCATCCTACAACATGTCCTCTTGACCCAATCCCCTCACACCTTCTCCAAGCAATCTCACCCACACTCTTACCTGCACTCACACACATCATCAACACATCCCTACTCACAGGTAACTTCCCCATTGCGTTCAAGCAGGCTCGGGTAACCCCACTGCTCAAAAAACCTACATTAAACACTTCTCTTATAGAAAACTACAGACCTGTCTCTCTCCTTCCGTTCATAGCGAAAACACTTGAACGAGTTGTCTTCAACCAAGTCTCACTGTTTCTTTCACAGAACGACAAACTGGATGCTAAACAGTCAGGTTTCAGGAGGGGCCATTCAACTGAGACTGCGCTTCTCTCGGTCACTGAAGCCCTGCGAATTGCAAAAGCCCATTCCAAATCATCAGTCCTCATTCTGCTGGACCTATCTGCCGCTTTTGACACTGTCAATCATCAGATACTCCTGTCCACCCTCTCATCACTGGGCATCTCTGGCATTCCACTTCGCTGGTTTGAATCCTATCTCACTGGTAGGTCTTTCAGGGTGGCCTGGGAGGTGAGGTATCCAAAGCACATACACTGGTCACTGGGGTTCCTCAGGGATCAGTTCTTGGACCCTCCTCTTCTCCACATACACTACATCACTGGGTCCCATCATACAGGCACATGGATTCTCATACCATTGCTACGCTGATGACACACAGCTCTACCTCTCTTTTCAACCAGATGATCCAACGGTAACTGCAAGGATCTCAGGTTGCCTGGCGGACATCTCGGCATGGATGAAAGAACATCACCTGCAGCTCAACCTGGCAAAGACTGAGCTTCTTGTCCTCCCTGCCACTCCGACTCTACAGCATGACTTCACGATCCAGTTAGGTTCATCAACAATAACCCCATCAACTTCGGTCAGAAATCTTGGTGTAATCTTTGATGATCAGCTGACCTTCAAAGACCACATTACAAAAACTGCTCGATCTTGCAGGTTTGCACTATATAACATCAGAAAGATCAGGCCCTTTCTGACAGAGCATGCTGCACAACTTCTGGACTTCCGTCTAATACAGTCAAACCTCTACAAATGATTCAGAATGCAGCGGCACGACTGGTCTTCAACGAGCCCAAAAGAGCCCATGTTACACCTCTCTTTATCTCCCTGCACTGGCTACCAATCACGGCTCGCATCAAGTTCAAGACACTGATGCTTGCATATAGAACAACCACTGGCTCAGCACCCGTTTACTTGCACTCTCTATTAACAAACTACATCCCTCCAGAAATCTGAGATCTGCTAGTGAGCGGCGCCTCGTGATACCATCACAGAGGCGCAAAATCACTCTCTAGATCATTCTCATTCACCATTCCTGGCTGGTGGAACGATCTTCCCACCTCTATCCGAATGCTGGATCCCTGTCAATCTTCAAGCAACAACTGAAAACTCATCTCTTTCGACAGCACTTGACTTCATCCTAAACTTAAAAAAAAAAAAAAAAAAAAAATTATCTTTACTTATTCCTTCCTTTGGTAGTTTGTATTTATTTGAACAATGTCTGAGACTTGGTGTTGCAAGCACTTATGTCTGATTGCCTCTTCAAGATTAATCGCTCGATGTATTCCCCAATTGTAAGTCGCTTTGGATAAAAGCGTCTGCTAAATGACTAAATGTAAATGTAAATGTAAATGTATATGAAGCAATCCGAGCGGCGTGACTGCGGCTGCGGATGCCATATGCCCCAGGAGCCTCTGAAACTATTTATACTCACCGAGTCTAACTCCACACCAAGAAAAGAGATTCTCTGCACAGGGGAGAGCTTGCTCTTTTCCCAGTTGACCTGAAGCCCCAACTGACTGAGTGCTGAAGCACTGGGTCCCTGTGATCACACAACTGTTCTCGCACGCGGGCCATGCTCGAGATAGTTGAGGATCCTGATGCCCACTTCCCGTAGCGGGGCAAGAGCGCCCTCCGTGCCTTCGCGAAGACACGGGAGGGACAGGGACAGCCCGAAGGGGAGGACCCTGTACTGCCATGCCCGACCCTCGAACACAAACTGTAGGCGGTCTGTGTCGCGGAAGGATCGAAACATGAAAGTAAGCGTCCTTCAGGTCGATCGCTGCAAACCAATCCTGGGGCTGGATGCATTTGATATGCGCCTGTTCGTCAGCATCTTGAACGGGAGCCTGTGCATGGCCCGGTTTAAGACTTACTGGTCCAGGATTGGTCGAAGACCACCGCCTTTCCTGGGTACGATGAAGTAAGGGCTGTAAAACCCTTGCCTCATCTCGGCTGGAGGGACCGGCTCGATTGCATCCTTTGCCAGGAGGACAGCAATCCCCTCGCGCAAGACAGGAGCGTTCCGAGCTACCACTGAAGTCTCGAGAACGCTGCTGGACTTGGGAGGTCGCCTGGCGAACTGAATCGCGTAGCCGAGTCGAATCATGCCCGTGAGCCAACGAGACGGGCTGGGCAGCGTGAGCCACGCCTCCAGACGCCGTGCATGTGGCTCCAACGGCGCGATCGACGTACCTGCGGTGGTGCAGCGAAAGGAAGTAGAGCTGGATGGTACAGAAGGCTGTGCGTTCTGAGGCATCCTCGCAAAACTCCCTGGGTCCCAGAGGGGACTGGCTAGAGGTGCGTGGGGAGGCACTGCGTCCCCTGAACCGCACTCTCTTGGCCGCTGGCAAGATGGGTCGTGGGCGAGAGTGAGGAGGCAACGCGTCGCACACTGTCGGCCCGTGGACCTAAAAACCCGGATGAAAGGGAAATTGCTCTTTCTTTTGACAAAGTGGGGGCCGCTGGCCCTTGAGCCAGCGGCGGAACAGAACCAGAGATTTTCCACCCGGCCCTCCTCCGGGGGAAGGAGCGGCGCTGTCCCTGCCGTCTCCTGAGAAAGAGCCGTCAGCCTACAGGCTTTGGACGGGAGACGAGATGATTCCTCCAAGTGGTGGCGCTTTGCGGGCACAAGTGCACCGCAAACACACTCTCCACCTGGGAAATGTCAACGTACCCCCTAGCTGCCCCGCCGTCGAGGGTGGCGAGGATGGGGAGGCAGACGAGCCGCCTGGCCGTAAAGGGGCCATCCACGACCGTCAGCTCCCCATGCACTTCCGGGAAGAAAGGAACCGGGGCAGGGCGTGGTCGCGAGCCACGGCCCGTGCCGAGGAACCAATCATCTCACCGCGAGGGCTCAGGACTAGGAGGTGTGCACGCCTCCAGCCCGATGCTCGCAGCGGCCCGGGAAAGCACGGCCATCAACTCTGGGTCCGATTCGGCGGCGATTTGGATACTGCCCCTTCCAGTGTCCTGTGGAAGCCTCCTGTGCCCCTACTTTTTGGTGCAGGTCAGGGCTTACCACAAGAAGACCAGTTACTGTGCTAAGGCAGTACCCACTCAGTAAGACTGGATAACACTGGAAAAACATACCCATTCCACTTGGATCAGGAATGCTGCGGAAGCCCCATCCTTCCCGAAGGAGGTTCAGGAGCACTTGCACTATGAACAACTGTTTAGGTGCATATGGAAGATTAGAGGAGATTGTAGCCTCTTGGGAATGGCAGAAGGTCTGCCGGGGAAACACGGGCTCTGAGGCTATACTATGGACTTACACATATGGGATCCCATTAGGTCTCTACATATGGAACCCAGCCCTCTACCGGTTCTCACGGATTCATCGAGTGAGGGCCTGGCACCAGACACTCCGCCACATCTGGCTGCCGAGGGGATGGAGGATCTCGACAGGGTCTACAGTACGGACTCTCTGGGGCAGTTTTAGCAAGCTGACCCAAAACTGGAGCCTCTCAGTGCTTCTACCCGTTTGAGGTGAGAACACAGGAGGAAACCGGTTCCACACGAAGGCTATAGAACCTAGCGAACGTGTTAAGGGTCACCCAACCCACAGCTCTACAAATATCTGCCAGCAAGGCGCTGCGAGTCAGTACCCAGAAGGATGCAACACTTCTAGTAGAGTGAGCTCTCAACCTGAATGGGCAGGGCACACCCTGTGCCTGATAAGCCAGGGTGATGGCGTCCACTATCCAGTGGGCCATCCTCTGCTTTGAGACGGCATTCCCCTTCTGCCGGCCTCCGTGACAGACGAAGAGCTGGTCTGAGGTCCTGAAGCTTTGTGTCCTGTCAACATGGCATCTCAATGCTCGGACGGGACAAAGCAAAGCTAGGGCTGGGTCTGCCTCCTCCAGGGGCAGTGCTTGCAGGCTCACCACCTGATCCCTGAAGGGAGTAGTAGGAACCTTGGGCACATAGCCGGGCCGGGGCGTCAGAATTACCTGGGAATCAGCCGGCCCAAACTCTAGGCACGAACCGTCGACCGAAAATGTGTGCAGGTCCCCTACCCTCTTGATGGAAGCCAACGCAAGCAGGAGCAGAGTCTTCATTGAAAGAAACTTAAGCTCGACTGTCTGCAAAGGCTCAAATGGGCACCGCTGTAGTGCTTGAGACAGGTCCCAAGAGGGTATAGAGGGGGGCCATGGAGGATTTAACCTTCTCGCCCCCCTAAGGAATCTGATGACCAAGTCATGCTTCCCCAGCGACTTCCCTTCCACGGGGGCGTGGTTGGCAGCAATCGCAGCCACATAGACTTTAAGGGTGGAGGGAGACAACCTTCGCTCCAACCCCTGCTGCAAGAAGGACAGCACGACTCTGATCGGGCACTTCCTGGGGTCTTCCTGGGATCTTCTCACCATTCGACGAGCAGGTTCCACTTCAAGGCATAAGCATGTCTCGTAGACGGTGCTCTCGCCGAAGTGATGGTGTCAACTACCTCTTGGGGTAGATCACCTAGATCCTCCGCGGTCTAGAGGTCTGGACGCGGGTGCCATAAGGTGCCCCGTCTCTGAGTCAGTAGATCCTTCCTCAGAGGAATCTGCCAAGGAGGGGCTGTCATGAGGAGCATCGGTTCCGGGAACCAAGTCCGAGTGGGCCAGTACGGCACCATGAGCAGGACCTGCTCCTCGTCCTCCCTGATCTTGCACAGTGTCTGTGCGAGAAGGCTGACTGGGGGAAACGCATACTTGCGAAGGCCCCATGGCCAACTGTGTACCAGTGCGTCCGTGCCGGGTGTTGCCTCGGTCAGGGAGTAAAACAACTGGCAATGAGAGGTCTCTAGAGAAGCAAACAGGTCTACCTGAGCGAGTCCGAAACGTCTCCAAATCAGCTGGACCGTCTGGGGCAACTCTAGGCAATTGATGTGCCAGTGCAGTTGGGGGCCCGTCCAAACCCCCGATACTGCAGGCCCGTCGAACGTGGCCCACTAGCCGGTGGTGGAGGCATCTGTTTAAACCACAGCATGCCTGGAGACCTGTTCCAGTGGCACTCCTGCCCGGAGAAACGAGAGGTCTGACCACGGGGTGAAGGTTTGGCGGCAGGCTGGTGTGACTCGGACCCAGTGAGTGCCGCGTTGCCACGCCCATGTCGGGACTCGGCCATGGAGCCAGTGTTGAAGCGGTCTCATATGAAGCAGCCCCAGCGGCGTGACTGCTGCTGCAGCTGCCATATGCCCCAGGAGCCTCTGAAATTGTTTCAGTGGGACTGCCGTCCTGCTCTTGAACGTAGTCAAAGGCCCAACTGGCTGAAATCCAAGAGCACCAAGTCCCTGTGTTCGCACAACTGGTCCTGAGACTGAGCCAGTCGTCGAGGTAGTTAAGAATGCGAATGCCCTGTTCTCTCAGGGGAGCAAGGGCTGCCTCCGCAACTTTCAAGAAGACACGGGACAGCCCGAAGCATTCCTTTGAATGCAAACCAGAATGGCCTGTGGCGCGGAAGGATCGACACATGGAAGTACGCGTCCTTCAGGTCGATCGCTGCAAACCAATCTCTGGGACGGATGCCCCCGAAGATGCGTTTCTGCGTGAGCATCTTGAACGGAAGCTTGTGAAGGGCCTGGTTCAAGACGCGCAGATCCAAGATTGGACTCAACCCACCGCCTTTCTTGGGTACAATGAAGTAAGGGCTGTAAAACCCCGTCCTCATATCGGCTGGAGGGACCGGCTCTATCGCATCCTTCGCCAGTAGGACTGCGATCTCTGCACACAAGACAGGAGCATCTGCCGCCTTCACTGAAGTGAAGTGGACGTCCCTGAACTTGGGAGGACGCTGGGCGAACTGAATCGCATAGCCGAGTCTGATGGTCTGATGGAGCCAACGAGACGGACTGAGAAGCGCTAGCCAGGCTCCCAGAAACCGCACAAGTGGCACCAACGGAACCACCGATGTACCCGCGGTGGGGCAGCGAAGGGGAACGCAGGGACCCGGCTCGGGTGTCTCATTGCCGTTCCGAAGCGGGGTCAGTATGTGTGCAACACCAACCTGCGTTCTGGCAGAGGGTGCGTGAGTAGTACAATTGGTCGCACTCTTGAACCACCCACATGGAAATTTTTGTAACACTCGAAATATATTATTAAAACAACATTTAACATGCATAAAAAGTAAAACCTCAAATATACACACATACCTGTAACTATCATTCTGGCTATTATATCGAACTAAGGCAAAAATATCTGTGGTTTATGTAAAGGAAATTATACAATTGCTTGATGTGCAAAACTGCTAAAATTTATTTGCATGTATTTTTAATCTTTGACTTGAAAAAAAAAATCACCCATAAATAGCCTAATCGCTGTCATTGAGTGACTCATTTCATCATTTCCACTCAGCTTGAAGATGAAGGATACGTGTGAAATGGGAGCGAATCATAGAGGGTTTGAAGGATGGAGAGGCGTCATCTCCCTCCTGAAACACAATGGTCACAATGTCGTTCCCAATATGTCTCTTCCTCTCTACCTGCACAGATTGAAATAATGAAAGCTATAATCATGCATTCATGAAACATTTCAAAAGGCTGCTTTTGTTACCTGAAACTATTACACCAACTTTTTTCTCTCCAGTATGAACAAATGATGGACTAAAGTTTCATTTTGAAAAGAGCACATGCCTATGTGTGTGGGTTTGTTGGTGCGTTTGGTCTGTGTGCATGTGTGGACATTCAAAAGCTGCTGTATGACCTCCGACACCTCAAGCCTGTTAGCCAGAAAGCATAATTGAGCTTGTTAATGAGTCTGAACCATTATGGTTGGAAAGGAGCTTTTATCTTTTATCTCAAGAGCACACACACATAATACATCCCCTTAAAGCTCAATTACTACATGGCTGCTTTTCACCTGCCCCTCTCCGCCAGCTAATATCGCTCTCATTCTCTTTCTCTCTCACACACACACAAACACACGCATCCAGACACAGATACATGCACATGACCGTGAGCTGTGACAGGAATTAGTATTTACTTATTGCAGCGACAGATTCATTTCTACTGAGTGCTCAATTATGATTCTCTGCCACTTCCCCTCTTCCTTACACAAGAGCATACTTCCAGTGACATACCGTGTAACACTTGAACAATACCAACATGACTGACTCCTACATGTTTCTAGCATCTGACAAGCAGGGTTGAGCCTTAGGATCAGTCAGTAAACTCCAAAAACACCTCATGCTTTTCCAAACCCATGTGTTGTTTATTCCACAGTGAAATGTTTTTTAGTAACATGTATAAAATTTCCAAAATTGTGAATAAAATGACCTAAAAACAATTATTCGGCTTTGCCTCAACAAAAGACAGAACGATATAAGTCAATTTCATAACACAGATTATTGAGTGACGACTGTTTCCTTGGACACATGGGGTGGAAACATTGCTTCATGTGCAAATAGTTTTTTGAGATGTTCATTAATTTGCATAATTTAATTTTACAACTTGAACAGAAAGGCAACAATGCAACATTTTGAATTTAGAAATAATGACTGAAATATCCTTTGATTTACAGCTATTTACACATTCAAAAATGTTGCAGATTCAGAAAGGTTACAGATTCAAAAATGTTCCTCACACAAAACTCATGAGTTCAAAGTAGTTGAAATATACCGCTCAAGTCACATTTATGGTGCTTTTTATGTATGACATGCTGTTTTTTTTTTCTGTTTGGAGCTTGACAGATGTAGTTACTATGAACTGTACTTGAAATAAATGTAAAGGTTCTTCTTTTGTGCTCCACTCATTTGAAACTCATTTGGGTTTGGAATGACATGAGGGTGAGGAAAATTATAACTGAATTTCCTTTTTTTGTGTGTGTGTGTGAACTCTCCCTTTAAAAAGATACTTCTTTCAAGAAAAGACTTGCTCTCCCTTGTGAACAATACTTGATTTCTGAGTCTTCCGACTGTTTGGTTTGTCTGGATGCTTTTAGGGGTCGGCAAGAGACTTTTGGAGCGCATCAGTTTTCCTGCTCTTTTCATGAGCGGTTCAGCATTGGTAAAGGTGGTTATTGACACGAAGGGCTGAAGAGGCTCTCGGCTGTAGAGTGCCAAGACCTTGAACCGACACAAATACTTTGAAAATCCTGCTATTGTGAATGTTTCCACAAGCACTCCAGTGCACAAGAGCACTACTTGTACTCAGACATATGATCTGATAGAAAAAGTGAGAAACGGAAGGGGAGAGAGAGAGAGAGAGAGAAAGAAGGATTGCTGTGTGTGATATAATCAAGAGAAGAGAGGGATATGAAGTGAGAGAGAGTGAAGTGATTGACGCTTGATGGAATCAGGATATGGAGCTGAGGGGGAAGGGGGAAAGGCGACAGAGAAAAGAGAGGGAGAGTCTGACCACTGTGATGTCCAGCGCTTTTGGATGTTAAATATAGCCTGTTTTTCCCCTCACCACCTACTGAGCTACAGACTGCCTCCTTTCTGCCTCAACAAACACACACAGCTCCCTTCTCTCTATCTCGCTATCATTCAAATTTCTCTTTCATTCCTCCTCCTCTGTCTGTGTCCTCTGCTCTCTATTTGTCTTTCTCTTGTTCTGTTTATAGTTTTACATGGATGTTTTCTTTTTTTTTTTTTTTTTCTTTTGGTGGTTATTGGTACCAGAATGTGTGGACGTGTGTCTAGTCTAATTTGGACACAACTGGTTTTAGAAAATCTCATTTGGATATACTCATATTGGAATGGGCTGATAATGATACTGATAATACGAAAACCTGATAAATATTGTCATAGTTGATAAATGACATATTCAAATTCTATACTATTTTGTCTAAGTAAATTAAAATCAAAACATTAAAAAGTAAAATTAGTCATTTTTAATGCGACAAGTGAATTTAGGCACAACAATATGATGTACAATAAAAGACCCCAAACTTTTGAATGGTAGTGAAAAAAAATAAATATATATATATATATATATATTAGTCAAAAAACAATATGGTACAGATATACTGTGCATCTTATAGCTTATGTGTTTTTTTATCTTACCTGTTGCTTGTTCTCTTTAGAATAAGGTAACATGGTGGAAACATGGAACATGAGCTCGTGACCCTGATAGACTGTGTAGATGGAATTTATTCCTGTAGTGTCGTCTAAACAGATAAAGAGAGGACATGAATAAGGAAAATTCACTTGAAAGGGGAAAAAAAAATCCTCTGTTGATCTGTAAAGATGTTTTTTTTTTTTTTTGTCCTACTCTTAGTGTCCAGTCCTCCTCGATACCCTGCCCAGCCCTGCAGACATATCGTGTCACCAAGGAGATTCAGAAATTTATCAAAATTCTCACTTCCTGATTCTGGAGGAAAAAAAGAAAATAATACAAAACCAACATGAACACAGAGCATTCATTTAAATTTAACAAACATCAAGGGAGCTGCCTTATGCTGTTCACATGCATATTCTAAAATGAAGGTGAATTTAATTAATTGCATTGTATATTTTTAATATGGTATATTTCTGATTGAAACAACATTCAAATAGAAAAATCTACATCTATTTGGGTATTGGTAATTATTATTTAACAGTGTGCATATATAGCACAAATATTGACAGTAGAAAGGAAACAAACTAAATATTTAGTATTATGGGCATATTAGGAGTGCTTCTGTGCTCACCATTGCTGAACATTTCATCATCTGTCAACTGTCCATCTTTGGCATAAAGAACACCAAATTTAAAGTTTACACTGCCCTGTGAGAACATACAAACATATGTGATGAGTATACATTGGGAATTCATCAACAAACTGATACAGAAATCATTAAGAAGGTCATTTATTCGCATTGCATACATAAATCAAACACATACACACATTTGACGGTACACACCTCTTGCTCCTCCAGCACCAGTAAGTCCTGCCAACCATTAAAAAAAACAAAAAAAAAAACAGTTCAAAACATGAATTATATCTCAGTACAATAAATTATTCACTTTTCAACGATGTTACATTTCTAAACACCAGTTAGGAGCACTAATAGTGTGGGTTACACAAACATTACAGAGAGCGTGTTCATGCATTCAAATATCTGAATGCTGCTGACAATGGCCTTTGATTAGCGGCACACATTTCCACAAAGGCAAAGCTCTCTGGAGCAACAGCAGCTCACACAGCGCCTGCGTTTGAATGATTATGAAGCAGAACAACAAACCAGAGCAGAAACAGACAGTAATTAACAGAGCAGACGTGATGTTGATTGACAGGTATGGGTGGGCACCTTTTGAATCTCTGGGTTAAGGATCTCCCTCGGGCCCTTTTCAAAACGATCCACGTTCATGGCACTGGAGGGCAAAAGGGTCATATGAATGCAATGCATTCTAATCTATTTCACTCAAATTAAATGTTTGCATGTGCATTTGTTCACTGGCAAGCAGGATGCATTATAAACAGACTTACCTTAAAATAGATTTGACTGATAGTGTTTTTGTCGGACTGTATGGAAGGCTGATTTTTAGAGTACCCTAAAGGGGAAGGACACATTTTGTAAATTATACGAATATGAAGCGGAATATGACATGGCATAACATGACAGCAAGCCAGTATTGCTGGAGGCTACGATACAGGGTTTTATAACCGAGACCTTGTTGCTCATAGGAAAGTGACATTTAATACCGTGTCACTGTGCTATTCAGGGTTTTTTAGTCATTTAGTCTTCACATGCTGGCCTTAGTGACAACAGAGCCAAACAATGTAGAGTCGCTTCATGAAGAGGTCAATCTGTAATGTGAGTCACTGCACAGAGCAAAAGTGACGCACACACATGCTGTTACCTGTCACTGGCTGACTCACCGTCTTGCGCCACAGGATGGCTCGATACTGTGGGACCCTCTGGTTGTTCTGGTCTGACAGAACCACAGACAGGAAGAAGGGATTCTTCTCTGCATCCGTCCCCACGTAGTTTTGATGAACTACAGAATGAAAGGATTTTTTTGAAAGAAGTGGAAACTTAATGATTCTTTGATAAACAGAAACTTCAACAAAACAGCATTTATTATAAAAGGAAATCTTTTGCAACGTTATAAATGTCTTTGCTGTCATTTTGCATTAATATAGTGTGCCGTCTCTTACTGACCCCAAACATACACGGAAAAATTGGTTGATGCATATAAATCTTTGCACATAACATTTTTTGGAGCTATTTTCTTTTCTTCCTTCTTGATGTGCTGCCTGTGCAATATTGCTGATAGATGCCACACCAAAGTGCTGTGACCATCTGAACTGTCCTCAGAGACGTGACTGTGAAGATGCCTGTTTATTTAGATCTATTCCTAGCGCATCAGAATAAGAGGGAAAGAGGAAGGAAGGGATGGAAGCCTGCTGTTTGAAGAGAATATTTTGGACTGAGACAGACCAGGTTTAGAGACAAAAGACAAATGAAGAGAGGCTGAAATCCAATTAGAAGACAAGATCTGGTCTGTCTCTGCATCTCCACCCTTCCTCTGAAGCATATTTGGTCTCTCTCCCCCTCTCTCATTCAATCACCCTCTCATTGAATGAAAGGTATTTGCAGTGATTTAAATCAATTAAAGAGACATAATGCAGCATCTGCCTCAAAATGTGTGGTAACAACAGAGTTCGTTTTTGTGGGAGGAAGGGAGATAAAGAAAGACAAGAAAAAAAGAGTGATGAAGCATATAGCTGGCAAATGGTATGGTAAAATGGAATTGGTTCTTATTAAGAACTCAAATCCCAACCCTACTTTATTCTCAATCTGTTCAGTTATTCCCTATGTAATTCAAGTTTTTTCCATAGACTCAAAACGGTGTTATTCTCTTCATTATGCTCTGCTGAGTAAAAAGAAATCAAATCCCAACATGGATATGTGTGCATGTGCAGTATGTGAATACAACAGAATTTGCAAGTTTGTGTGTGTGTGTGTGTGTGTGCATATTCTATACTTGGCAGTGGAATCCCACCTTTTCCCAGGAAGTACTTGAAGTACCATCTGGTGTGATATTCTGGGTTCTCCAAATGGACGTCAGTTCGCCTCCATGTTCCAGGTGTGTAGTCAGAGGCCTACAAAAAAGTCCCCCAAGAATTTAACCAAGATCAGTCAGATTTTATATATATGTACATATATAAATATTTATGTTTGATATATAAATATAACTTTATATTTAATATATAAAATATAACGTTTTCTTTACAATTTTTGTTTATTAAAAAAAAAATTAAATGAACGTTAAATAATACAGCTGTAATTTTATTTCATCGTCACTTTTTGACTGGAAAGTGATGGCATATGTAAAACATTACTGATTAATTTTTGAATTTTTTTTTTTACTTCCATGATCAAGGCTATCACAAATTATTCTTGCAAATTCAAGAAAATCTCTATGTTAGCCAGCTAGATAATATTATCTTGGAGACAAACCAACAAAAATTGCAACAAACAATAGGGTGAGAATGCATCATTTTTGTCCATACATTATATGTAGGTGTATTTGTGCAAACTGAAATTGCGAATTAAAAACACGCCCAATGGAAACACTTCAATTTCGCAAAAACTCCCATATATTGCAAAATATATTTACACTAATAAGAGGTGGTTTTTCAGGCAATTCGAAAAAGGAATATTTCACCAAACTGTAATAGAAAACAGTTTTTTTGCATTTACAGGTTACCTGGCATATACGTAAAACTCACATGATCATTCCGCGGCACGTTCCAGAAGCGACTCTGCGCGCTGCTTTGCTAAAGATATACACCTACGTCTCCTTCGATTAAAAATAATGGCTAGTGTTGTGACTTAGAGTAAACTTGTCATGACTTAACGTGAGAGGAACAAATTACATTTTAGTCGCATAACATTGGTTACTGGAAACACCATAATTTCACAATAGTTTTTTAATTGACATTTATATAGCAAATATCGCAAACGCTTTGTGCAAATCTATAATGTAAACGCAGCTAATGCCTGCACTCTATTGGTCAAACTGCTTTTCACTCATTACCTTCAGCAACTATGAAAACAAAAGGAAAACAAAGCCAAAACCCAGACATTTTAGGTAATTTAGAAATCCCAGCAAAGTCATGTCCAGAAAAATAGGTTTTATAGTCACCCTAAACATATAGGTCATAAAATACAAATCTTTGTATCCAAAATGCAGAAAAATGGGTGAAGTATAAAATTTCAGCCACAAAACAACACTGGCTCAAAAGGGCAAGTGACTGTTTTGCCAACTAGCTTGAAACTAATACTTTTTTATTGCTTTGTCATAAGGCACACACATACATGCGAACACAAACATGTCACACATCTGCTCACCCAGTAATCAAAATGCCATCATTTTCCAGCACAAATTCCAATTGATATTTTCATGCTGACAAATTGTAAACAAAACAACAGCCCCCCTATATACTCAAAAGAACCCTAATCACTATGGCGACAGCCTATCCTAAATCATTAACAACCAATCAGAGGTCTGTTTTGGTGGGATAAAGCATTGGAGGTTGTCATAGCTACAGTCTGGTGCTTGAAATGAAAAGGACAAGTGGATGGAGGGAGAAAAGGAGAGCAAGAACACTGGGGACTGATTGAATCACTAGGCTTCGAGTGTTTTTTTTCGCTGATGCATGTGTGTTTCATTGAAACACCTACAGACATGCTCACAAAACACAAAAGCTGGCAGTTTTGATTTGTTGCTCACTGCCAGATGAATACATCTGTTCTCTCTCCTTTCTTCATCCTTCCTCCCACTTCTTTTAATCTGTGCTCCTCTTCCTATCCACCTTCACTTCTTACGCATGTATTTACATACATCGTATCGCCCCCGTGCCTGCAATGCTGCACTGACTTGAACCCGCAGCCATCAGTATGCAAGCGAATGAGTTCAAAACCTTGTTGAATCTCTTCATGGTCAAAAGAGCTTCAATAATTGTAGGGCTGTTTAACCTCTAGCCACTTTCGAGTCTATTGCAATCCATTATATACAGTGCGCACACACACATTTAAACAAGTATGTTACCTCATCTATTGAACCGTTCTCCACTCTGAATCGCCCAGCTCTCTGTATGGCCCCGTCTGCATCACTGGAGATGAGCTGAGGAGAAAGGCAAGATATGCCATGAATGAGAGACCACCTGTGTCATGTGGAAGACATTATGAGTACAGCTATACAGTAGGGTCCAAAAGTCTAGTAAAATGCATTTCTCTAAATTATTATTGCTAATTATATTATCAGCATAAAAATGTGAGAAACAGTACTGGAATTGTACTTTTTTAAATATATCATTCTAATATGCTTACTACTGTTCATAAGTTTGGGGTCAGTAAGATTTTGTTTTTTTTATTACCTTTTTTTTTTCAGCAAGGATGCATTACATTGATCAAAGATTACAGTAAATACTTTTACATCTGTTACAAAAGATTTCTGTTACAAATAGATGCTGTTCTTTTGTATCAGTGAGTGTTTTCACAAAAACATTAAGCAGCATAACTGTTTTCTATATTGATAATAATAGGAAATGTTTATCAGTATATCACACTGATTTCTGAAAGTGGCAGTAATGGCTGCTGAAAAGTCAGCTTTGCCATCACAGGGATACATTTCTATAAATTACATTTTTAAAATAAAAAGGAAACAAAAAATGCACAATATTACTGTTTTACTATATTTTGATTAAATAAATACAGCCTTGGTGAGACATCTTTCAAAAAAAAAAAAAAGTCTTGTATGTATATATGTTATGTTCTGGTATATATACAGTATAATGTTTAGATTTTCTGAAAATTTTCATTCATTTGAGGCCAGATTTACTAAAGAGGGCAAACTAGCATGAGAACACAATCCTATAAAAGTGTCAAAGTTCTATGATTTATCTACTGACATTGCACAAATTAAAGAACACAGACACAGTCAGGTAATTTTCATAATGACTAATACAATCTACCAAGAGAAGTGCAAACTGGTGTAGAGTCGAAAAATTGTGTGTAATCTACTAAAAACCCAGGCACAAGATGGGTTAAGACATACTTTTTTGGTGTGCTAAATAATGGACAAATATTAGTACATTTACAACCGCAAACCTTAGTAAATAACCTTCCTAAATACTCTTCTATACATTTTGCACTCACATATGCATAAGGTTAGCTAGAAAAATAACTCATCTCAAACATTTTGACACTGATAACTGCATCTATTGTGCACATAGTTTCTTCAAGTTTTTAAAAATCCTGAAATTAAAATTGATTTTTAATTTCTTTTTTTTCTTTTTTTTTTTTTTTTGGTGAACTTTTGGGCCCCACTGTTTTTCTCTCTCTCTTTTTCATCCTCTTTGGATGAATCTCTTTATTAAACTGTCTTCAGTTCTTTTTTGACCAAACAAATGGTTAAGCCACAATCTAAGAGGTCTGAGAGTGCTGTAGATATGCCCATTAAAAGACACAAGAGAGACAAGGCAGCATATAGCTAGTCTGTTGTGACATACAATCAGCACAGGTACACACAGATGACTTTGATTACACGAAACCCCTTCAATATGAATGCAAAAGCAGTTGCACACACAATCACAGATTAATTACAACCGAATGATCCCTGTGTGTCTGATCTGTGTGCAGCATTGATCACTTCATCCGTACACACACACACACGTTGGTATTGTGGTTTGCGGCGACTCTCCATAGGTTTTTATACTGTACAAACTGTATGTGCTATTGCCCTATACACCAACCCTACTTCTAAACCTTCCCCTTACAGGAAACTTTGTGCATTTTTAGATTTTCAAAAAAACACCATTTAGTATGTTTTTTAAGCCTTTTGAATTACGGGGACATAGGCAGTGTTCTCATAAACCACCTTCAAATTGTAATACCTCTGTCATACCCATGTCATTAAACAAATTTGTGTCCCCGTAAACCACAAATACCAACACACACACACATACACACACACACACACACACACATGTCTGTTTGTTTTAGCACGTATCTGTAAGAGAAGTAGTCTCAGTGAAAGTCTATCTGCACAGATATTGTGTGTGTGTATATGTGAGACAATCACTTTCACCTGACACGATGTAATCTGGTCTTTGCAGTAAAATTGCAACATCCCCCCAGATGGAACAATGCTGGTTGCTAGGCAACAGAACACATAACCTCTCCCATTTCCTTTTTCTTCAGTCACCTTGTTTTCCTCCTCACATTTCTCCCACCTTTCTTCTCCACCTGTTGGCCTGCCTCCCTCTCTTTCTCTTCCCTCTTCTCTGTATCTGGCAGACCAAACTGCTAAAAACAGACTGCAGCTGCACTGCAGCTAGAGAGAGACTGGCTGTAAGAGTGTGAGATTGTTGTTGTATGTATTTGAGTATGTGTGTGTGTGTGTGGCAGATGGTGTGCCTTGGCCTCAGAATGCCAAAAGTCCAGGCAGAACATTCTAGATAGACTCTTGTGTTCACACTAATCACTTAATAAGTACTCATTTGGTGTTCTAGTTGAGGTAAGTCAAGGCCAAAGTGAAAAAAAGAAAAAGTTGTTCTTTATATAAGTGAATGCTAAGATAGTGTGGATAACAAACAAATTTCTTTGAATATCTGAACATGATGCTTATGTTCTTCTGATTAATCACACACACACACACACACACACACACACACATATATATATATATATATATATATATATATTGATTGATTGGTGGTGTAGGTGTTTGTATTGGGTGGGTATTGTGGTGTACACTGACATTGTGTAGGTATTAATATATATGTAACACTTTACAGTGTCAACATGTATTATTTCAAATATATTTAATATATATTTATTTGTATTATATTTTGTTCATCAATCACTTTATTTCAATATTTCAATTTTTATTGACACAAAAATATATTATTCAAAATATTTCTGCAGTATTTGAACTCAGTGGAAAATTAAAGCCTGTGTGCATTTATATTAAGTGTACGCTGACTGCAAAACAGTGTAAATCGTTAAAAAGGTCTTGTGGATAAATTTCTTCATGTTCGAAAATGGATGCAGGGGATCAAAACCCTTGAGACAACTTGATATTTGCTCATGACACATGCCTGTGATGCACAACATCCCCTCTAATGGACTTACACACACCAGGAATCTACTTTATGCACACAGAGACACAATTATGTGTCTCATAAGATTTTTTTCTTTTGCCCAGTGACATTTTGTGGTGCTATTAAGGTGTTTTGATAAATGCCACGAAGGTTAATGATAGCAGGATAATAACAGGACAGTCAACCAAACTCAAGCAAAAGTTCAAAACACACACACACACACACACACACACACGAATATCAGAGAAGCATGAGAGAGAGAGTACAAGAAAGAGAGAGCATAAGATAATCAATGCTATTGTGACTGGGATGTAACATTGATCTTTTTAGGGAGCTTATATGTGTTCGCATGCTTCACACAATAGAGTGAGAGAGACAGATGAGATGAGGAAAGAATATGTCGAGAGACACAAATGGAAAAAGCAAAGCATTTGAATCTGAGAGAAAAACAAAAGAAAACATTTCCATAATCTAAATCGGTCCACACTGTGGAATGGAGCTTTGGATGAACTGTGAAACACAGAACAGGTTTATACAATGAGACCATCAAACAAAGGCCTGCAATTACCATAAATTTATCACAAGAGTCTTTTTAGTTTTTGGAAGGGGCAGGAAATTAATCACTGCAAGTTTTGTGCTACTTAAACTTTTGTTTTGCGACTTAAACAATTTAATTGGAAACAGATTCAAATGAAAAGTATAAACCCAGTTTGCCTAACCTGAGTTGGAATAATAACCTAGGCTCATTGGAAAAACATGCCTCTACCTACATTTTTGGATAACTACTAAACCGAACCTATTAACTGCAGTTTCTAGCTGAAATGTCTCAATGGACATTTCATTTCTGAATTGCCACAATATGCATTACAAGCAACATGAAAAAAGCATTATGTTTAATTTCACTTTAAAAGTGTCATGAAATGTTTAAGAAGCAACTTAATATTTACCAGGCACATTTTTGCAATGAACCTGTGTTGAGGAATACTTTTATGAAGTATAATATTAAAAGACAGACATGGATAAATGCCAGAGGAGCTGCTTCATGTGCCCTTTTGGTGAGTGGAGGACCTTTAATTTTAAAGTTTAAGGGGCACAGGTTGTAGCAGTGACATCAAACAAGCGACATTTTGTGCGATTGTATTTTTCTGTGTGTGTGTGTGTATGAGAGAGAGACAGAAAGACATATATGATGGCAGATCTCACTCTCACATCTTTCTCTAAAACTGTATAAAACACACACAAACAGAATACCAGTGTAGGGGAGTAACTAACTAAAATGCATCGGGCGATGGTTCATATAAATGAACCAATGTACTGTTTTGAAATGGTTATATAAATTAGGGTGTTTTTGATTTATTTAGAATAATTTTACCTGTTAAGATTCGATGCTGTCATGTCACCCTAATTAAGTTTGTTCATTCATGAATGATTAAGCTATGCCATATACAGTAAATTAGTAAATTCAATTAATTAAATTAGTAAATAGTAAATTCCAAATCTTCTATACTTATCTTGCTGTCCGCTGCTTTTGACATGGTTAACCAACAGATCCTCCTGTCAACCCTATTGGCAAAGGGCATCTCAGGAACCACACTCCAGTGGTTTGAGTCTTAATTTTCAGATAGGTCCTTCAAGGTATCTTGGAGAGGTCTGGTGTCCAAGTCGCAACATCTAAGTACTGGGGTGCCTCAGGGCTCAGTTCTTGGACCACTTCTCTGTCTACATGGCATCACTAGGTTCTGTCATTCAGAAACATGGCTCTTCATATCACTGCTATGCTTATGACACTCAGCTCTACCTCTCATTCCATCCTAATGATCTGATGATAGCTGCTCGCATCTCAGCTTGTCTAACAGACATTTCTTGATGGATGAAGGACCATCACCTTCAACTCAACCTTGGCAAGACAGAACTGCTTTTGGTTCCATCAAACCCATTGTTCAAAATTTCACCATCCAGTTAGGCACATCAACCATAACTCCTTCAAAAACAGCCAGAAACCTTGGAGTTATGATTGATGATCAGCTGACTTTTTAGACCACATTACTAAAACTACCAAGTCCTGGAGATTTGCTTTATTCAACATTAAGAAGATCAGGCCCTTTCTTTCGGAACATGCTTCACAACTCCTTGTTCAAGCTCTTGTTCTGTCCAGGCTGGACTATTGCAATGCTCTCTTGGCAGGTCTTCCAGCCAGTTCTATCAAACCTTTACAATTAATCCAGAACGTGGCGGCAAGATTAATTTTAAATGAGCCGAAAAGAATGCACGTCACACCTGGCTTTGCACTGGCTACCAATAGCTGCTCACATAAAATGCAAGGCAGTGATGTTTGCCTACAAAACCACCACCACACTACCTAAATTCATTACTTCAGACTTATGGGCTCTAAAAGCTTGCATTCTGCAAGAGAACGGCACATTATTGTGCCATCCCAAAGAGGCCCAAAATCACTTTCACAGACTTTTAAATTAAATGTTCCCTCCTGGTGGAATGACCTGCCCAACTCAATCCGAGCAGCCGAGTCCTTATAGCCATCTTCAAGAATCAGATAAAAACACATCTCTTCCATCTTTATTTTATACCCTCTAACTCTAGCACTCTCTATTCTAATCCTATTCTTAATAAAAAATTTTTTTTTTTTTAAAAATGCCCCTTTTAGACTTGCATTTACTAAGTACTTGTTTTCTTTAAAAAAAAAAAAAACCAACACTAGCTTCTCTATTCTTTTTGTATTCTATCTGTTTTCTTTTTATTTATTATACAATTAACAAAAAGCAAAAAAAAAAAAAAAAAGGCCTCTAACACTAGCTTGCTCTATTTTTTTTCTATTCTATCTGTTTTCTTATTATATAATAAAAAATTTAAAAAAAAACCTTGCTACGTGTACTGCGTTAAGCTAACTGAGACTTGTTATAGCACTTGCATTGCTCTTTTGTTGATTTTCATTGCTTCTATTGTCTTCATTTGTAAGACGCTTTGGATAAAAGCGTCTCCTAAATGACTAAATGTAATTTATATTGTTAGATAGTTGTTTTTTTAATTCACTGAAGTTACCTAAGGAGGCAATATGTTTTTTCTTTCTCAATGTAGTTCTATTTGTAGTTTACTTTAACTACAGTAAATCCTTGTGAAAAATAAGTATACTAAAATGTATTTAAAATACAGCAGTCAACATTTGAAGTGGATCAAAACCTTTCATCAAAGTCATCCTAAAACCTAAAACCAAAATGCGTTCTTGTCTTAGGACAACTTTGAGGAGCGCAATCTGTCATGCCCACATGGAGTCTTGTCAGTAGATCACGTATGCGCTGATAGTGCTGAAGTGAACTAACCCTGGAACATAACCTACTCCGGAGCAGGTTATGTTCAGGGAATAAGTTGCTATGGCTACTTAAAATTTACCTGCATTTTTGGAACCAAAAACTTTTTTGATCTGCTTCAAATGTTGACTAATGTACATTTAAATATTTATGTATCTAATAAAAATATGCTGAAATTGTCCTTTTGGTATACTACACTGGAATACTTAAAGTCTGCTAAATTGGAACAACCAATTTTGTACTTAATGCACTTTAATTGTGCATTAGTAATGCTGAAGTCCAACTAAAGATATAATGACGAATATTTGATTGTGCTAAAGTAGAACTATTGTAAGTATAGGTTCACATCAGGTTCATGCTTTAAATATCTTGCATTTAAAGACTGATATTATTCAAAGATCATACAATCCTAATCAATAGATTAAAACACATTTTAGGCTTAATATTAAGAAATGTGCACTGTTACATAAGAAGTGCTCCAAATAAAGTTTAAATATAATTTTTATATCTTCAGTCTTGAGCGATATGTCAGTAAATATGTTAAACGATTTGAACTATACTTAGTATGAAATAAATGTATTTTAAATATATTACTTTTTTTTTTTACTAGGGTAGAATAATTAGCTTCTAACTTGACAAGCTAGTTTCAAAGTAGCCAACGCTGTCTGCATAATACACACACATGAAGCTGAATGAACATTTAGAGAAAAAAGCAGAGAGAAGGGAGAAGGAGAAATTATATAACTGGTTTTAGTTATATTTAACAAAACTAAGGATTTCCCTCAATAACACACACCCACACATACTGTAAATGAACAAATCATCCTGCCTTGATTTATATAAGTGCGCTGTTCTTTCCCACGCAAGGCATTTCTCACCAGAACTACACACAAAGTATTTGGCAAGTGGTCTGAATTCTCAGATAACTTTCAGACAATCTGTAAGCAAATAAATAAATGTCTTCCAACATTGCTTAATTGCGTCCCATCTCATGTCCCGTCTTGTGAAAGTGACCCACCCACAGTACTGGACGCAGTGAGTGTGAGTCACTCTTGATGCTTCATATGATAGAGCTGCAGGCAACATGTTCCACTGAGCCCAACATGCTAATTTTACACACCGCAGTCACTCTGCAGCCAACCCTCCCTCTGTTCAGCATATGTGTGTGGGGTTCGAAGGCGTTTGGACCTGGTTAAAATCAAATAATTATAATAAGAGCAATAAGTCAGAGGCAGAAGATGCAGATGTGTATGTGTCATCATGCAGCATTATTAGAAATTGTAATATAGCCAGAGGGAGGCCCTCACGACAATAAACACGTTTAATTCTCCAGTCAACTGTGTCATTATATTGGTTTCAAAGTAAGTAAATTCAAACAGTAACCTCTCAAATTCAGGAGTCATCTTCAAGAGCTATTTGTATTTATAAGAAAGAAATAGTATCAGAAAACACACTTATATTTATAAACTACTAAACGGCACAGTACCTACAGGTAAATGTGGAGATTCAACTCTGCTCTGCTCAACTCTATATTTATAGTAATTGTATTTATATTTATTTATGCAAAGCAAAAGTAACAGGATTCCACAGTCAAAAGTGCTTGTTGAAAACGAAGAACACCAGAACACCAAATATATTGCAAAAGTAATTTTTGTATCAGAAAATAGTGGCTGTGTCTGAAAACATAAAGGCTCATTTTAAATGTAATTTACCTAAATTTTTGCGAAACTCATAGTACCTATACATTCAATTCACTCTAGTTTGCAGCTGAGAGGCAGCACGCTAAAGCCAGTAAAATGGCAATAACATTTTCAAAATAATTATAATTACAGGGGCAGATTATTTATGAATTAATAAAGACTTATTTTTGTGCAGTTCCTTGCACAATACTAATCGCTAATAGAAATCACTTATTTAGGGCATGATTTGTAAACTATACATTTTACTATTAGTTTATAATAGTTTACTGCATTGTAAACTTGCTCAGTTACTCACCTGGTACAGCACTGCATTTGTGATGTGGAGCACTCAGGTATGAGTGCCGTGAAACACAAGTCATGATAAAAGAGCTCAAAGACTAGTGGAAGCAAGCTTATGGTGTGGTAGCAAGTAAGTTTTTATCTCACACTTGCTTTTTTTTAACACTATTGGTTGGGATTTGGGTATGGTTTAGTGTTGGTGGTAGCTACATTATTTTCAAATGTGATTAACCTCAGCACCACTCACAACAACAACAACAACAACAAAAATGAACACACTTTTATCACTACGAGTTGGGCCAATGCCTAGGTGTCAGTCACTAGCCATGATGCAGCATATGAAGGTACTAATTGGTTTCAGACTGGATTCTAAGCCACTATAAACTCATGTGTAATGATTCTAGAGCTAATTCAAGTAGACTACATGTAACTACTTCATGACCACAGTGCCTACTGTATACTCTCGATAGAAACAGAATCATAATTAATTTATTCCTTTCAATTGCTCCATCAGGTGCCATTAACAAAAACAAAAAAAACAAAAAAGTATTTATACACGTCCATTTAAAGAGCTGTAAGAATGACTAACAATCATCCAGAGCCCAAGAAGGGTAAAGTCCTCATGTAACCTTTTCTTTAAATCCATACAAAAGTAAGTGTGCTTTTATACTAGCACTTTTAGTGCGCAGCCAGGTTCGGTTGACGTCAAAAATTTAATTGTGAGAGACTGAGACAGAGAATTTGAATGAGGAATATTGAGGACATTTGAGGCATTGAAGAGCACATGCAAAAATGTGTCTGGTTGGAGAAAAAGTGATGAAATGAAAGGGGGACAATTAAACATTGTTCTGTGTCACTCACTTCATGTCAGATTTCTATTCCTCAAGATTTCTGGTGGGATTATAAATGTTCTCCAACACGTCTTCAGCCTGTTGGTGGGCACAGTGGGTCAGCTGTGTTCTCTCAATCTTTGATGTTATCGGCTTTCACATACTGCAGCTGAGTAAGTACAGATGAGTCCAGTCATAGACTTCAGTGATGCTGCTCTGATGATGACAAAGCATTTTCATCTGCTCTCTTTGAAACACTCCATCTCATGCTCCTTTTTATACTGATTCCTGACCAGGCTCGATGCAACAAGCGATAAAAGGTACCTCTTCTATGTTAATCCCATTTTTATCCTAACAAGCCTTGATAGTGATAAGTGATTAGCAACACTATATTTTATCAACCAATTTTATTTTATTCCTGCTGTGTCCCACTGGGTAGCTCCACGCAGAATTTCACTAAACCAAAACCTTGCTCTTCAATGTACAGTAAATAATGAAACAAACATAAGAGCTGAGAGATTGATTGTAGAATTTTAGGACTTGTAGAAACAGTTTAATATCAAGAATGATACTTGGGATTATTAGCAGAAATCATACCATGTGTCATACTCGCGGGGACACTGATTCCTGACCAGGCTCGATGCAACAAGCGATAAAAGGTACCTCTTCTATGTTAATCCCATTTTTATCCTAACAAGCCTTGATAGTGATAAGTGATTAGCAACACTATATTTTATCAACCAATTTTATTTTATTCCTGCTGTGTCCCATTGGGTAGCTCCACGAAGAATTTCACTAAACCAAAACCTTGCTCTTCAATGTACAGTAAATAATGAAACAAACATAAGAGCTGAGAGATTGATTGTAGAATTTTAGAAACATTGGATATTGACAAATTTAACAAAAACTTTTTTTTTTAAAAAAGCACGCTGTCTGGTGAAGCATAACTGAAATCCTGAAAACAAGGTATGTGCCTTTATTTTTATGCTCTTCAGCTATGCAGTATGTTGTGAGTGTAACAGAACCAACTATTTAAAAGAACAAATTCACATAATCTTCTGATTGGCTGCAATTTTGCTGCATTGTACAACATTTTCACTATCGATGTGAACAGAAAAACTGCTTGTTGCTTGAATCAGGGCCGTAACCATAGAGGGAACAATATTTAGGTGGTCTGCCAGTGTTCTGAAAGCACTTGTAAATGTCAAATTGATTGAAATGGTCAATCACATAAAAGACTGGCTTTTCTGTTCACAGAAGCCAAGTGCAAATTCCAGTACAACGCTTCAGTTTTAACAATAAAAGAGTGTGAAGTAGCTTAACATTTAATATTTGACATGTTTTACGGGGGGGAAAAAATTACTATTTTTGTCAAATTTTGCTATTTGGAATTAGGCTATATCATATATGTAATTACATTCAAGTAATATAATTTGTAATGGTCATAATGCACTTTATTTTAAGGTCCAATTCTCATTAATAACAAACCATTTAACTATGCCTCAATAAACTCCTAATTAATAATTAGTAAGGTAGTTGGTAAGTTTAGGTATTGGGAGGATTAGGGATTTAGCATATGGTCATGCATATTCATGCATATGCAGCCATGTTAATAATAGGCATGCTAATAAGCAACTAGTTAATATTGAGAATTGGTTCCTATACTAAAGTGTTACATTTGTAATTGAATGCGAAAGACAAGAAACATTAACAGAAACATTTTTGGCACATTATACATCAAAAGTACGATGGCGTTTCAGTGCCTCCTTAAAAAATAAAAAAAATCTAAGATTACGAGATTAAAGTCATAATATTTCGAGAATAAAGTCGAAACTACGAGAATAAAGTCGAAATGTTTCGAGAATAAAGTCGAACTGTTTCGAGAATAAAGTTGAAATGTTTCGAGAATTTAAATCGTAGAAATTAAAGTTATAATATTTTGAGAGTATAGCCTATATTTCGCATGCAAATGGCCCGTATTGAGAGCACCGGGAGAAGTTGCCAGGCCACCGGAATTGATTTGAATATTGTTGTGTCCGAGCGGCCGCATCATCTTACTGGGATGCCAATTTTAAGGACTTGTAGAAACAGTTTAATATCAAGAATGATATTTGGGATTATTAGCAGAAATCATACCATGTGTCATACTCGCGGGGACACTATGCTTGGAAATAATATTTCATGTCTTCCATTGCATTCATTATTTGTAGTGCGCCAGCCACCCAATAGCAATAGCTTAAGCTTTGTGCTTTTAATATAAAACAAAGTCTCAGCTTTCAAAATCAGTTTTATAACGAAACACAAATTATGTGTCTTACAATAATGTGATTTTCAAGATCTTTAATGTGGCGTAACAGATCGCTGTATTTATGTGAATAAATTCATTAAATTATTGTGAAGATTCCACCACCTGCTCCGCAAAAACGTTCCAAACCTTCATTGCTCACATAGCCTGTTTAATTAAACAGCAATAAAACGTTCTAAAGGTTGAAGTGGACTCAAATTTGTTAACATACCTTATATTGTTGTCTTTTCTGCTGAAAACGTTAAGTGACTATTCACAAACTTTTTTATTCATGGTATACTGTAAATGAGGACATAATATTTAACGTCTTCCATTCATTATTTGTAGCGCGCCAGCCAACCAGTAATCGCAACAATTTTGTGCTTTGTTGCTTTTACACACAGCTCAGCTTTCAAATTCTGCCAGTTTTA
Source organism: Onychostoma macrolepis (assembly GCF_012432095.1). NCBI lineage: Eukaryota > Metazoa > Chordata > Actinopteri > Cypriniformes > Cyprinidae > Onychostoma > Onychostoma macrolepis. Next base: position 18,249,888 of record NC_081159.1, on the reverse strand, counting down.
TAACGAAATACAAATTATAAATGTGTTTTTGCTCTTTATTTCAAGTTTATAGCAAGATATAAATTGAAGGAACATCATAAGGCATAAAAAAAAAAAAAAACAGTTTAGCCTAATTTATAATGAAAATGTCTCGTCGTTGGTTATTGTAATCGGAAAGATGATTGACTCACACGCCGCTTGACAAACACATTATTGCAATATAGCCTACATATTGTTTGTATTTCGCTATAAAACTGACAGAATTCGAAAACTGAGATTTGGAATATCTCCCGGTGCTCGCAATCCGGGCCATTTGCATGAGCAAAAGGCTAAAATAGCCTATCTCAAAATATTATAACTATATAATCTTTATTCTCAAAACATTTCGACTTTAATATCGAAACATTTCGACTTTATTCTCGTAATATTTCAACTTTATTCTCGTAGTGTTTCAACTTTATTCTCGTAATATTTCGCCTTTATTCTCTAATTTCGACTTTATTCTCGTAACATTTCGACTTTATTCTCGTAGTTTCGACTTTATTCTCGAAATATTACGACTGTAATCTCGTAATTTTAGATTTTTTTTTTTTAACGAGGCACTAAAACGCCGTCGTACCTTAACCAACCAACCAACCAACCAACCAACCAAAAAAAAAAAAAAGATTTGGTATATGTTTGGAATATGGTTACAGCCTTGGATGGAGTCATATCTTTTTGGTATCTCATTAAATATGCTAATTAAGTAGTCAACCTTTGACATTAATGTCCCTGCATCCAAATATGCCTACGTATGTAAAAAACAGCAGTAGTAAATCAGTAGTATGTCCGAATTCAACATGGCTGATGTATTTCTTCCAGATTGCATTTATTCTACACACATGCATACTTTACATTCTTTATTGACAATAGAGAAGTCATCAAATGCAGCACATTCTGCTTTCCAACAAAGATACTGCATTGGCTGTTGATCTGTGATCATGTCTAATGTTTTCTATGATTATAGGTTATGGAATCAGTTTCTAGATGATGTCTAGCCACTTCTAGAAATGGTTCAGCATATAATAGCTTCTAAACAACAGTCATGTTTACATTAGGTCATCATGCAGTAATGAGAGGATGGATCACTTGGGAAGCTTTTAACTCAAAAACCTCACATAGACACACATGCATTACATTCTACAGCACTTAAGATACACACTTTGCACTTACAGGTCATAAAATCACCTATAAGAGGATCCCTGGAGCTAATGCACTTATATAAACCGACTGAACCATTGAACCAGCTAGTCAGCCATACATGTAGAAATTACATCTGAAACATCAAGAGCATACACCTTTCTTATTCATTTGGTCCTATGAAAAATATGTCCCTATATAACCATGCACTATTATTCAGAGTCTGTATGCAATCTGGGTGACTGTCTACCTTGTGTATGTTTGATCAGTGTAATTGTATAATAATGTAATAAATATGGTCAATACTGCTATTTTCCTCTCATGATGATTATACTATTAAATGCAAAACGCATACATGAAAGTGTAAATGTAACATTATGCAACCACTGGCATGAAAACCATAACAGAATCAATTAGTAGTATAATATAATAATTGATATAACAGAAAACACTGCCATACAGAAATCCATAATACAAGACACACATTCTGGAATAATGAACGTAATTAAGCACAGCAATCCTCAGAGGAAAAAAGAGAGAAACGGTACAAGCATATTTCATGTCATGCAGATTAAAAACAAAACTAACATATGGAAAAATAAAGACAGGCAACATAATAATAATTTAACTGAACTAGATATTTCTTGTTTTAAATTTACAACGGATATAGGAGAGGGGCAAGTAATCAGATGGCCATTACCGCAAAATAAACCCCGACAGAGTGAAGAGGACACCGATGTGAAACATATTACAAGGCTACTTACTAACTAAATGGACATGAAATATTGATTTGAGTAGAAATTATTTTATTATGTGAGAAGAAAGAGAATGTGGAGTGTCCAGGATTGACCTTTCCATGTTTATTTTAGTGGTAAAGACTTTATGAATAATTATGTAAATTATTCTGTATGTGGATGCTTAAAAAATGAATATATACATGGACAAGAAATTGATTGAAATATTGATTTGAGATGCTTTGTAGAAACTGTAGAGAAACAAAACACAATCACAGAGAGGTCAGTTATACTGCGTTTCCCTGAACAACAGTCGTTATTCAGAAATATCAGACTGCTGAATGCCACGATTGACCAATCAGAATCAAGCATCCCAGAGCACCACGCAGGTACTCTTATGCAACAGGCAATTACAAGATTACATTGATTTTTCATCTTCTATGCAATTCATGTACATTTTTTTTAAACTTTCAAAATAGTTACATTACTATGCTGATAATATCATTTGAAATCAAAATAAATTAATTTTCATTATTGGTCTCAGACTTTTGGACGTCACGGTAGCTTTAGATACCTAAGAACAATGGCACATGGAGTAACAAATGCCCTTCACATGCAGTCATATACACACATTTATATTCTCCATCTGTGGTGTATGATAATGCATGTGGTTTTGTGACATGGTACTATCTGACATAAGGTCACCCCTTTCTATACCCACAAACCTCCTGTGCGCTTCACATAGGAAGTAGCATCTAGTGTGGTGTTAAGCCACTTCCTCCGTGCAACAACTATCTGGGAGAGACAGACACCGCTGAATGAAACACACCATCACCCACTCAATACAACATGTGCTTGACCAGGCAAAACACTCTCAATCATATAAATGCTGCTATTTTTGTGCCTATTTAACCTACTGCAAAAATCCTGCAATTGTGAGATGATGTTTAAGTGAGCAATTTAATTACAAAGACATACAAATCTCATCTGATAAAACAGACAGAACCGCAGACATACTGTATATAAAAAATCAAACAGAAACACGTAGCTACTCCCTTTACAGAAGTGCACATGCGGAGAAAAATAGACTAGGATATGTAAATATATAAATACATAGAAAAGCTTAAATATGCCAATCCTCACCAGTTCAACTGATCCATAGTGTTTCCGGCTGAACTCTCCTCTCCGGCACCCAAGATCCTCTGACGCTGAGCTGCAAAACAGAGCATAGAACCATTTAAACTAATTTCATAAAGGCACAAAATAAGTTTTGCAATGCAAATCTTTTTTATTGTCTTGGAATATTTGTATATTTTATAATTTTAAAACATTCGTATTGCTTATGTGATTTCCTATTGAGAAATTCTCTGGCTTATCAACACATGTGAACACCTAGAGCAACACTTAGAAAAAACGGCATTTTAGTTTCAATACCAGAAACCTGTATTCCAAAAGTAGAAGCCCCGCCCACTCAAATCCCTGAGATGTCACAGCCTGATACTTTCCGAGTGAAGTATTAGATTATTAGCGCGAGAACCACATGCTCAGTGACTCAGCTGACAACTAGACATCACACATCTTCCCAAAACCTCAAAGAGGATCTCTCTCATTAAAACCACTTCACAGGAAGACCGTAATGGCACTAAAGGTGTGTAATTTCTGTGCCGCTAGCATCGCCAAATAAAATAGCAACCAGTGTTGCTGTGCTCAAACCAAAAAAAGCATTGTTTTGATGCCGCCAACCTACAGTGTTTACTTTTCAGGGGCATCAGCCTACGAATGGCTTATTTATAGTTGTCTCTGTATATTAAACTGGGATATGAAAAAAGTATTTCAACATTAATAAAAATAAAAACATCTGTTTAATAATGCTGCTGTTTTAGTCTATTTGTGATTCTGGCTATCTCTTTTTTCATAATATTTGCTTTATTGAAAACAACATCTCTTCTGACTGAGGTTTAAACAATTTATATGCTGAGCCACATGAACGCTTACATTTATTATAGCCATTTCACTTCAAGTGCAATGTAAATCGTGCATGTGAGCAAACACATTTCCTCTGTGCGAGGGCTATATCATTATGTTTCCATTAGTGCAGAATGCAGCTAAGAATGTCTTTACTTACAACAGAAGAGATACTGCACATCATGCATGTATATATCGGGTGCTCATGTATAAGCAGGAAGAGTCTTCAGACTTTGTTTCAATTTTGTAACAGATTTCTATGGATTTTAATATGGTAAAATGTGTTTAATGGAACTCTTGTTTAAAACTTAAAGTGTTACAAAATAAGCCAAAATGTTTAATAAATGAAATAAGTTCTGCATGTGCAGACCCCGTGTGGGCATGCTTATACACAATATGTTTTGATTTGATTTGATATGCATTCTTGGTTTATTTGTGTAGCTTTAAAAGTTTAAACATGCCTCATTTCCTATGCACTTCTGCTATGCACCATCTAATGCTCTCAGATGGGGGAAGGGAGATAGTTAATTGAAAGATTGGAAAAATGAAATGAGATAAAAGGTCGACTTCAGAAATGGCCGCATAATCCTGTCAGAATGACCCACTGGTGATTACAGTCAGTTACTTGAACCATATCTCATTTGACTAAGAGCATTTAAAGACAAAATGCACAAGTGATTGGTGGCTGAAAGAAACCTGCTTCAAATTCAGAAACACTACCCCTGGAGGAGAAAACAATTAACAGCTAAGAACATAAAGACATCTTAAGATGCAGAACGGCTTATTGTTTCACTCTTATCTTTAAACAAACCTTTGATTGTTGCCCATGATTGAATGCTTCCATTGATATAATGAATCATTTCACAAAAATGAGATTATTTTTATGAAAAGAAATCCTATGATGATGATGATAGTAGTAGTGTGTCGGCAGATGACTGTGTTTGCGAATATGATAATGATGACAGCAACAGCATTACATAATTGGCATAGCCATTACCCTCTTGTAATACTGCGAAACCAAATACGGTCAAGTTTGTTCACAGTAATCACTCCTGTTATGCATCTGTGATAATAATTTTGTGATGATGATCTGGCATGATATCATGTTTCTAGTGATCCAGAGCTCAATGCCTTGACCACACATCTCTGATGTCTTGCCACATGACTGAAGAAAAGGTTGCAAGTGGAGCTGCCGCAGACAGTCTGACAACGAACGTCTAACACCGCAATCATTAAGAACAAAATTGCCCTTTGAGCGTCAACCGTCTCATGCGCCAACTCTGCTGTAAAAAAACAAACAAACAAACAAAAAAACACAGCATTGTTAAAACAGATTAATTAAGCCAACACTGCAAAGGGAAGTCAGAGAACTTGTCTTTGAGAATATGTGTGATAAAAATGGATAACTATGACAAACACATACAAAGATAGTATGGGAGAGAAAGAAGGACATAGAAAATCATTTATTTTAATTGAAAAATGAACACACTGCAGATACACAACTTTTTTTCTTCTTCTGGGGTTTGTGGCAATAATTCAACAGCAGGCTACCCGGAATATCAGTATGAGTCTGTATTTATATGAATTGTATGGATGGCATTGGTAAGCTCAAGTACCCCCAACAGGTCAAGAGTTCGAAATGGCTTATGTTGCATTGTTGTGGTGACACATTATCTGTCATGTGTGTGGCTTTGAAAAATACTATTAAAATACTATTACTGACAAAATGTGTGATCCGCTTCTGTTGGGACACGTCAACAGGTGGATTTTTGTCCTGCACTCACTGAATGGACGGCTACATTATGCTGTCATGTAAATAATTGCTGAGTGACATCACGCACACCTCAAATTACCGCAGTTTCGCTGCGGTGTTGAGGAAAACCTCTTATGATTGTGGATGCCTCACTGTCACAACACTTAACCACGACCACAAACCGTCTTAAAATGAACACCAAAACACCTTTCTTTCATATTTTAATCTGAGAAAACATCATGTTTCCTGTGACGCCAGTCGTTGTACAGTGGATGTCCACTCTACCGAGAGGCATGAATAATTTACCGATTTTCCGTACTAGTATATCCCACTACTACACACTGGGAAAGTCTAAAACATTTTGTCTAAGCAGGATTGTATCCTATAGGCTATACGTAAGACAAAGCAGCGGAGGTTTTCTCTTTCCCACCTAAATTTAATCTAGACTACTTCAGATGCAAATTTTTGTGGACTCTGTCTGTACAAATATTGCTGCGGTGCTGAAGAGAAATAAGAGCGCAGCTTCTTAAAGAGACAGTTCAGCTAAAAATGAATATTCTGTAATTTAAACACTCCCGTGTTGTTTTAGACTTCAGAACACAAAAAGAGAGGTTAGACAAACCGAGAAGCTCAGCCACAACTGACTTTTATTGCATATTTTCATAAAATCAAAGTGATAAATGAGACTGACATTCTGCTTTACATCTACTGACAGACATAAAGAAACTCATACAGGACTTGTAATAATATGACGGTGAGTAAATTATGACAATTTTAATTTTTTTGGGTTAAGCGTCCCTTTAAAATGACTAGACCGATTAAAACACACACACACACACGCAAACATTCAGGAGAATTAAAATGTAAGCTTGGAATGCCAGTTTGTAACAAAAGACAGATGAAAGATTTATGTTGGAAGTGCTTATTTCTAATATCCGCATCCAATATGTTGATTGATCACTCCGGGGAGGGTGCAGCTTGTTGCACGTTCTAATAAGATGCAAGAGTAACCCCTGATGTGACTGTGTCAGAATAACCTCCACAAAACAAACATCTGAATATATTATCTCAAAGTAAATATCAATATCTATATAAAAAATATACAGGAACTGAATGCTTTACCGTTGGTTGAAACTCAACAGTTTGTTCGCTGCGGGGTCTGCACCACTCATGGCCCCATGCGATGTTATTCTCTCCTGCAGTCCAAGTTCTTCTGTCCCTCGCCTTTTTTTCTTAGTCTTCTCTTTCAAAGAGACATATCAGTAAGCATCACCTTCCCTACAGTTGCTAGTGCTCCTGTATCCCTTCATTGCGTTGCCAGCGCGCTTCTGCCGGTCCCTTTCTTAATGCACCTGATGGTCGCAGTGGTGAGTTTCATATGGACACACAGGACACACCTCGCGCGTAACTGAACAGTCAAGAAGCAGATTCTCGTAGACTGGAGTCCCCTTACGGTCGCGCGCTATGCTCGTGACCGAGAGTCAGGTGGTGAGGTTGTTAACTGCAAATTCTCTATCTTTCCCTTTATGTCTGTCTCTCTCTCTCTCTCTCTCTCTCTCTCTCTCTGTGCATGTGTGTGTGTGTGTGTCATTGTTGCGTTGCCAAATCAATAGACCCCTAGCAAACTGATAAAAGACCAGAAAATATTAAAGAATGAATGACACAAAGCTATACAGCTAAATAACATAAAATGCAACATAACACTCCACTGCCAATTCTATAAGACGACTCATACTTTAATTTATATGAAAAAACAAAACTTGAGTTAACCTATATATATAGGCCTATATATGGTAGAGTGGGGGGAAACGCTCCCCTTAAGGATTGTGCACGTTTTTTTCTGTGAAACAAAAGTTAAATGTGTTCAGAAAAGTTATCATTGTTTTAGTGACAATGACATAAATTATAAACCAAGTATGCAAAATGTCCAGAGTTTTCATGTTATTAGATTTTTAACAAAAATTAAATTTGTGCCAAGGGGGCGTTTTACCTCACCTATGGGGCAAAACGCCCCCATGGGTGGGGTAAAATACCCCCCAGTCTGACAAAGCAATTTGCTTTAAACATTTACAGCAAAATAAAAATGTTAGCTGATGCTAACGGACTAGCTAATTAGCTACCTGATGCCAACTTGAGGTAATTTTTAAATAATAAAGTCCAAATATTTTTAGTCAACCAACAATTTAGAAAACATTAGATTTGATGTTCAGAACAGAATAACTACAGTAATTGCCCATTGCCCCCTGGGGCCGTTTTACCCCACTGCACTGACTATGTTTGAGAAAAAAATTATGTCATTCTGAAAACATAATTATATTTTTATTAAATAACACGTACTCCCTATCTACAGGCCCTACTGTTCTCATATCATATATAACTGTGATGTTCTACAAAACAACAAGCTTAAAACACTTTTTTTCTTACTGCTCAAAATTAGATAATTTACTGTGAAATCCGTTTTTTCTCCGGTACATCACCAGTGTAAGCTTCATGGTGAAAACTTCTACATCACTCTTGTCAACGTAGTCCATAGTTACAATACAAATTTATCTTGACATTATCTTGTGGTTGTTTTGGGAAAAACAGCAGGGGGGGCGTTTTCCCCCACTCTACCCTATACACAGTGGGGGAAAAAATCTGATCCCCTGCTGATTTTGTACGTTTGCCCACTGACAAAGAAATGATCAGTCTATAATTTTAATGTTAGGTTTATTTGAACAGTGAGGGACAGAATAACAACAAAAAAATCCAGAAAAACGCATTTCAAAAAAGTTCAATCTTCGTTTCTTGTAGTTGGCCACCAGGTTTGACACATCTCAGGAGATATTTTGTCCCACTCCTCTTTGCAGATCCTCTCCAATTCATTGAGGTTTCGAGGCTGAAGTTTGGCAACTCGAACCTTCAGCTCCCTCCACAGATTTTCTATGGGATTAAGGTCTGGAGACTGGCTAGGCCACTCCAGGACCTTAATGTGCTTCTTCTTGAGCCACTCCTTTGTTGCCTTGGCCGTGTGTTTTGGGTCATTATCATGCTGGAATACCCATCCACCCATTTTCAATGCCCTGGCTGGCTTCAATGCCCTGGCCCTGATGGTACATGACCCTGTCCATCGTCCCTTTGATGCTGTGTCTTGTCCCCTTAGCAGAAAAACACCCCCAAAACATAATGTTTCCACCTCCATGTTAGACGGTGGGAATAGTGTTCTTGGGGTCATAGCATTCCTCCTCCTCCAAACACGGCGAGTTGAGTTGATGCCAAAGAGCTGGATTTCGGTCTCATCTGACCACAACACTTTCACCCAGTTCTCCTCTGAATCATTGGCAAACTTCAGACGGGCTGTACATGTGCTTTCTTGAGCAGGGGGACCTTGCGGACGCTGCAGGATTTCAGTCCTTCACGACGTAGTGTGTTACCAATTGTTTTCTTGGTGACTATGGTCCCAGCTGCCTTGAGATCATTGACGAGATCCTCCCGTGTAGTTCTGGGCTGATTCCTCACCGTTCTCATGATCATTGAAACTCCACAAGGTGAGATTTTGCATGGAGCCCCAGTCCGAGGGAGACTGACGGTTATTTTGTGTTTCTTCCATTTGCGAATAATCACACCAACTGTTGTCACCTTCTCACCAAGCTGCTTGGCGATGGTCTTGTAGCCCATTCCAGCCTTGTGTAGGTCTACAATCTTGTCCCTGACATCCTTGGACAGCTCTTTGGTGTTGGCCATGGTGGAGTGTTTGGAATCTGATTGATTGCTTCTGTGGACAGGTGTCTTTTATACAGGTAACAAAACTGAGATTAGGAGCACTCCCTTTAAGAGAGTGCTCATAATCTCAGCTCCTTTCCTGTATAAAAGACACCGGGGAGCCAGAAATCTTGCTGATTGATAGGGGATCAAATACTTATTTCACTCATTAAAATGCAAATCAATTTATAACTTTTTTGAAAAGCGTTTTTCTGGATTTTTTGTTGTTGTTATTCTGTCCCTCACTGTTCAAATAAACCTACCATTAAAATTATAGACTGATCATTTCTTTGTCAGTGGGCAAATGTACAAAATCAGCAGGGGATCAAATTATTTTTTCCCCCACTGTGTATATATATATATATATATATATATATATATAGTGTACAATGCTAGTGGTGCACAAATAGAAAATACATGTTTGTTTCTTTCTCTCTCTCTCTGTCTGTCTGTCTGTCTTATACATACAAAAGCACTTGGTGAAATATTTTAATTGGAATATTTAATTGCCTTTGTGGCAAAGTGATTTAAAGGGTGAAAGATTATTATTAATTGAGTGCATTCACTGAAATACTGAGCATCTTTTTATTACAACAATTTCCTTCCATGTCTGTTAGTTTTGCTGCTGTCAACATCATTTTTCAAGGCATTTACAGTCACTGCCTATGGTGCGTTGAACAGAGTGTAACGCTACCCAAGATCATCATGCTGTAGAGCCAAACAGCTTCTCATTAAGACGCTCATTTACATTAGAAAAATTCAGGCTTGCATGATTTTTAATAATGTCACAACTGGTGACTGTGACTTACAGCTGCTTCATAATGGCAAAGGAATAACAGTCTTCACCAGTTCTCTATGCAAACGCATTACTTTATGAGGTGAGTCCATGCAAATGAGGATAACCGTAATTTCCACTGAAAAAGGCAGAGCATTGACCATACATGTTTGCATGAGTGTGAAATGTGACTGTGTGCATGTTTTGGCATCTGTCTTCAAGGACGCTGTGCACTTTGCATTCACACCATCCACAAATGACAAGCATCCCTCCTGTATGCGTTTCTAGACAGTGTTTTTTTTTTTTTTTTTTTTGCCGTTATGATCTCATAACCTTCATTTTTCTTCCTGCTGCTCCAGGTCTACCCATAATCCTTCTGTCTAGCACAGAAGTGAGGGGTGCAATGAGGTCATTGTTCAGACAATAACCTTTTCTTCTCATTTAATCTCTCTCTCTCTCTCTCGACTCACCCTCACTGTCTGATGATGTCACACACTCAGACACATCTCCATGCCTGCTTTGTTCATTACACACCTGCACATGCAGAACATGCAGCTCTTTAAATACTAGACAGTTGGTGAGACAGAGAGAAAGTGACATTATGAGAGTCTTGAGTATATTAAGTAATACAAGAATTCTGGCATATGTAGTAGGAAGTTGGCAGAGACTTAATTTCAGACTGTTTAATGCTCTTCATCACTTTTACTAGCAGAACAGCATGTTATCAGACAAACTGAGGTGTGCAGTAATAGACCCCACCACAAACGTAACATGAGCAGCATGTATCTGGTATGTAAGTCCCTCCCTCATAACATCACAGGGAGTAATGCATCATTGAGAACAGTTAATGAATAATTTTGGAAACCTATATTGAAAGAAAATTGGGATGTGTGATGTGTTTGAGGATATAAGGATGATATTTTGAAACAACTGTAAGGAAAACATAGTACAATTAAATCTTTTACTGGGAAAAACAATTCATTTTATAAAGGACAAAGAAGGCATAAAAATGAAAGCAATGAAATTATGTAAAGATTTAAAAGGACTGCAATTTTTGTGCAATCATTTCCTGGAAACTGAAGAACAGGGGAAATGAAATCATGTACAAGTAGATTTGTACATAAAATCAAGCTGAGCATTCATGTGGTATTTTTGTGCTGAAGGGTTTGTGTTCAGGTGTGTGTGCACACGCTTTGTGTGTGTTTGTAACCTAAACTCTTTTGTCTTGAGGCTTTTGGGTATTATAGCACCAAATGAAATGTGCAGTTGAGCACCTCATTGTCAACATAAGAGTTCAAATTACAGGTGCTGTAATCACATACAGGTCCACACACACACTTCACAACAATACACATACAAATAACACAGGAGTATAACACAACAGTTAAAACCATAATGACATTTTTTGACTAAAGTAGCAGACAGACACAGATGCTAACGACTATAAAAACAGACAGGTGCAAGGTAGTCACATCAGAAACAGCTAGGGTTTGTAAGAAAAACAATCAGCACATGATTGCAGGGAGAAAAGCAGCAGCTGAATAGCACATTAGACAGGACTGTGTGTTTGTAATTGTGTCGTTGTTAAAGAGCTACACTTTGCATACTTGGTCAGGAAGAGTGAAGCGATGGAATACTGAAGCAGATCAATGTGTTTGTGTGTGGAAGAGGGGGTCATGTGAGTAAGCTGAAGTACAAATCAATCTCCAGTAAAGTGTGGATTATACAGGTGCATCTCAATAAATTAGAATGTCGTGGAAAAGTTCATTTATTTCAGTAATTCAACTCAAATTGTGAAACTCGTGTATTAAATAAATTCAATGCACACAGACTGAAGTAGTTTAAGTCTTTGGTTCTTTTAATTGTGTTGATTTTGGTTCACATTTAACAAAAACCCACCAATTCACTATCTCAACAAATTAGAATATGTTGACATGCCAATCAGCTAATCAACTCAAAACACCTGCAAAGGTTTCCTGAGCCTTCAAAATGGTCTCTCAGTTTGGTTCACTAGGCTACACAATCATGGGGAAGACTGCTGATCTGACAGTTGTCCAGAAGACAATCATTGACACCCTTCACAAGGAGGGTAAGCCACAAACATTCATTGCCAAAGAAGCTGGCTGTTCACAGAGTGCTGTATCCAAGCATGTTAACAGAAAGTTGAGTGGAAGGAAAAAGTGTGGAAGAAAAAGATGCACAACCAACCGAGAGAACTGCAGCCTTATGAGGATTGTCAAGCAAAAATCTATTCAAGAATTTGGGTGAACTTCACAAGGAATGGACTGAGGCTGGGGTCAAGGCATCAAGAGCACCACACACAGACGTGTCAAGGAATTTGGCTACAGTTGTCCTCTCCTGAACCACAGACAACGTCAGAGGCGTCTTACCTGGGCTAAGGAGAAGAACTGGACTGTTGCCCAGTGGTCCAAAGTCCTCTTTTCAGATGAGAGCAAGTTTTGTATTTCATTTGGAAACCAAGGTCCTAGAGTCTGGAGGAAGGGTGGAGAAGCTCATAGCCCAAGTTGCTTGAAGTCCAGTGTTAAGTTTCCACAGTCTGTGATGATTTGGGGTGCAATGTCATCTGCTGGTGTTGGTCCATTGTGTTTTTTGAAAACCAAAGTCACTGCACCCGTTTACCAAGAAATTTTGGAGCACTTTATGCTTCCTTCTGCTGACCGGCTTTTTAAAGATGCTGATTTCATTTTCCAGCAGGATTTGGCACCTGCCCACACTGCCAAAAGCACCAAAAGTTGGTTAAATAACCATGGTGTTGGTGTGCTTGACTGGCCAGCAAACTCACCAGACCTGAACCCCATAGAGAATCTATTATTGTCAAGAGGAAAATGAGAAACAAGAGACCAAAAAATGCAGATGAGCTGAAGGCCACTGTCAAAGAAACCTGGGCTTCCATACCACCTCAGCAGTGCCACAAACTGATCACCTCCATGCCACGCTGAATTGAGGCAGTAATTAAAGCAAAAAGAACCCCTACCATGTATTGAGTACATATACAGTAAATGAACATACTTTCCAGAAGGCTAACAATTCACTAAAAATGTTGTCTTATGAAGTAATCTAATTTGTTGAGATAGTGAATTGGTGGGTTTTTGTTAAATGTGAACCAAAATCATCACAATTAAAAGAACCAAAGACTTAAACTACTTCAGTCTGTGTGCATTGAATTTATTTAATACACAAGTTTCATAATTTTAGTTGAATTACTGAAATAAATGAACTTTTCCACGACATTCTAATTTATTGAGATGCACCTGTATTTACATTTGTACTTTCAAACGATTAATCGTGATTAATTGCATCCAAAATAAAAGTTTTTGCTTACATAGTATACGTGTGTGTACTGTGTATATTTATGATGTATAAATACACATCAGTGCATGAATATATTTAAGAAAAATGTTACATTTATATATTAAATATATTTATATATAATATAAATATATACATGTAAATATTTTCAAAATATATACTGTATGTGTGTGTATTTATATATACATAATAAATATACACAGTACACACAGATATATTATGTAAATAAAAACGTTTATTTTGAATGCGATTAATCGTGACTAATCATTTGACAGTACTAATTTACATGCACAAACACCAACATGCAAACGCATTATTCTCATTATTCAACTTTAGATAAAGTACTTAATTAAAACCTTTAAATGGCCCCATATAAATTGGAAGTCATGCTTTTCATAGTTTTAAGTGATAAAACCATCCTTTTAGAATTTAAATGTTAATTTATTGATAGCAAAGGGAAAAATGTTCCACAGCTATGACGTCTGATTTGAACAAATGCTGGTAACATGCAAACATTAGATCACTTCTGTTTAGCCAAAGTAAAAGAAAAAAAAAAACATTGAATGGGATCATCCAATCTTAAAATGAACACAATCAGCAAATTAAATGCATTTTTTTGTGTGCTTGGCTGTTAGCAATTTAAATAATGTTCATACAAACTATAGGTAGATATTATTACCCCAATTAAAACTTACCTATCAGTGTTCTGATACCTTAAGCAGATCATGGGCGAGTCCCTGACTTCTTCTGACACTTGCAGAAAAAAAGCTCAAAATGCCAAAGTTGAAATCCTTGCAAAGGTAAAGATGTCAGTCCTCATTACAACAGAGAGAGAGAGAGAGAGAGAAAAAATAGTAAAATCCTCAATGCTCATCAACAGGATCCTCTCGAGTCGACTGAAACCCTTTCACCATTCCCGTCATGCATGTTGTGGACCATCAGAAGATTTTCTTCATAAATAAGTGTAGGCCGATAGAATAACTGTCTGGCAGAATATTGCTATGCGAGCTGTGCAGTTTATTGGAGTATTTGTTGTTGTCTGTGTACCTGAGTACTAGAAATGTGTTGATAGGAAATCCTGTAATGCCACACCACACCAGACCACACCACCGATCCTCTGCTCTCACTCACACATACCTTGGAGAGCAAAGATCGAGTGGGCTCAAAATCACATGAACATATTGTGTGTTTGCTTGCCAAGTACAGACTTAAGCACAGCATGATCTTTTCCCACATAGATCAGCCTTCATCACTGACATCATGCTATACAAGATCAGCATTTTGCACCATCAACAAAAACACTTTCGTTCCATTCCGTATTGAGTATTCCAAACATTTGCTAGATTCTGGCTTGCATATAGAAACTGGTTAAATGATTTTTATTTTGGGGTGAAAAAAAGCAGGAATAATGGCATCAGCAATAACAAAAATACTGACTATTCAGCTTAAAATGGATTTGCTTATAGACTGATTTTTATAATAATATATCATTACTTGTGTTGACATTTTCTATTTGTACAAAGAACAATGCATCTATTTTGCAGAAAACAATGCAAATGCAAAGCTAGAATTCAAATGTAGTTAGGATAATATGCTTATATCATGATTATATAATTTTTGGCATACATTTGTCTTTAGAGTATTTGATGTGTGCCAACATTTTGAAGTACTGTATCAATAAGGATGATATCTGTAAATTTGAGGTTAAACACAATAGGCTAACTTACACTGTAAAGTTATTTAAAATAATGTGTTAAAGTTGTATTAAAACTCGTGAGAGTTTGAGACAGTTGCCATTATGACTTCCAGTGAAACAGAATTTAAACAATGAATACAGAACAAAGATTTGGCCTGTCAGATCTGTAAAAAAAAAAAAAACGAGGACAAGAAAAGAGCAATTGTGACCGTACAGGACATCGACCTTTGCCCATTTAAACTTGGATGAAGATGATCTGACAAATCACGATTCTGACACAAATGTGCACACGCATCTAACTACACACATCTGACTCTGGCCAGCTATGGCACAAAGGTTAAGTCCTTTTATTATGATAAAGAGTGGGGTCATTCCTCATGGTGTGTGTTGGACAGGGCGACATTTTCAGAGTCCAGTCGGTGAACTGCTGGCATTTTAAAGCAGATCAGACTGAGGGCAGAGGTTAGGGCTAAACTCTCCATAAGGAAAGAAGATTGCACCAAAGCATTCGTAAATAAATTCATACATACATGTTACTAATGCATTCTGATGATCAGTGTGATTACCAAATGTGTGATTACCAAGTCTCTCATTTCTGTTTCTTTATACATGTAGAATGTAAGAATAAGAATGCAGTTGGATGAGCAAAATGTAATGCTAACCATATTAAACCTATGCGCCATGCCATTTGGGGAATACTACAGGCTGAATCGATTGGCAGCTCAACAGCAAAACTTCCTACTATTTGTATTGTGCCTCAATGGGTGTCATACTGTATGTGGTACTGTGACACCCATGGCAGCTAAACATCACATCATTTACTTTCATTTATAACTCTTTGGGCAAACCAAAAGACACCTTGTATTTGTTGAAATGGTTTGTATCAACAGCTTGCAGACAAGTCTGAGAGTATGGCTAAAATTTGTTACCTGGTTCCTTCATCTTAGTCCAATGTGTTTCAATTATTTAACCGCAGTGTCCTCTAGTGGTTACTCTTGTCTACTGCAGAACCAGATGTAGTTGGTAGTTCACCTTGATCTACAAATGTCTTATAATTAGTTGCATTAAAAAAGCAGTCAAGGAAATAACTGATCCAACAGCAGCAAGCTCAGATGTATTGTGACTGACCATCCAATACATTAAAAAGGAATAGTCTTGTACACCCTAGTGAAACAAAAATACAAAATAAAAAGCCAATCTAATAATGCCCATCACACTCAGTCACTTTTTGCTTAATGGTTAAATAATTATGTACAATAAATCCAGTTTTTCCAACAAAAATAAAAACTTGTATATTCCGTGTCTAAAATTGCAAATACTGAATTACTCCATTATTAGAGCTTTAAAACTATATATCTTAATATTTTTAAAAGATCATGTGACTATATGAATTATTTGTAGCTATAATATCAATACCTTGCTATATTACTTATAAACTCTTACAACTGGTAGTCACTAACCACCAGGTGGGGCAAGCTGGAAAAACATAATAAAGTCTAGCTCAGAAAAGCTCAAGCAGGTCTACTTTCATGCAGAGTTCAGTTCCCGTCCTGCTGTAACACACCTGTCTGTATTTTTAATGTACCCCATAACCTTGATAATCTGGTTCAGGTGTGTTTGATCAGGGTTGGATGCAAACTCAGTCAGTACCCTGTACCCTGGCCTCGCTATAAGATATTAGCATTGAAATATTAGAAAACAGCAATTACATTACAGTTAACACATAGACAAACATCAGTTTTTTTGTTAAATAATATATTAATATAATAACAGAAAGGGCCATTCTCTTTACATGTGTGAAAAATATTTCATGTGCATCTCTGTTCAGTCAAATGAAATAGGCCTACTTACATATAACACCATGTCAGAATGACACGTATACCATTTTGCCCCAGTCATCCAGTAACTACACTTTTTATACCTTTTACTCTTTTTTTTTTTTTTTTTTTAGAAAAACTTAACCAATTCAAAGATCCCTCGCCATATCCTAACACAAATCTAAGCAACCCACACCACCAAATTTACGCTACACACACCCAGTGTGAATGCCCTTGTGGTGGGAAGAAACCACCAGTATTTTAAACAGTGGTCTGGCCAAAGGCTAAACTCCAAAAAGCTCCATCCATCCTATACTGGGTGCATTCCAGGGTTGCTATAACGGGAAGAGAGACTTTCCTAGTGAGGCTTCCTGGAGTGAAAAACACTGATGTGTAGGTATGCGTCTTTAAACCTTAAATGGAAGCATATGTGGGCGCGGAATGAAAGTTTACATAGGGCTGTAATCAGAGCGGAACTCTTTCTTTTATTCCTCCGCTTGATTTCTGTCTATTTTTCTCTGCAAATGAAGAGGTTGTGCTCGTGCACATGCAGACCGCACAGCTGAGAGTGATTAGTGTTAGCTGTAGTGCTAGTATTATCAGATTGGTACAAACTGCAGGGTTAACTGCACACAAGCCAAAGAGAGAAAGGGAAAGAAGAAGAGAAAGATGGCTGAAAATAGCAAAAACGGTTCATTCTTCTCTCTAATAGTCTCTTCGTAGGCACAGTCCAAATGATTCAAATGAGATTCGTGAGATACTACAGTATAGGTACAGGCACATGCTCAGGTAACTGGATGAGTCTGTGTTCAGTTGCTCAGTATAAACACATTCACACTCGTAAATACACTTATGAACTCAGTATGAGTCACGGAGTGTCATCTCCACCCTAACACTCTATATGGTGTCATGAACTTTCTCACTCTCATTTCTAAGTTCATCATTCTCGCTGTCAGAAAAACTACAGTATGCAGGGCAGAGGCAGGCTTGTGTTTGATTACTTGTTTAGAAAAAAATTTTTGATTCAGAATTAGATTGCTTAGCAATGAATAAAATTCATAAAATCAAGGCATAAATTTTGCATAAATCTTTAATTTATTATATGATTATTCTTTGAATTTTTTCAGAATTTTAGAAGTTATACACCAACACACAAGTTAAACACAAAGCTCCACACACACAAACACAATTATTTATAAATGCACTGTATTTCTAAATTAAAAATTAAATAAACTTTATTTATAAAGAAATGACTATTAAACAATATTAAAATTATTATTCATCTTATAAATTGTTTAATGTTACCATTAATATAATATAATACATTATTAATTATATTTATTTATTTATTTTGTTAAAGTTACATAGAAGGTGTATTTGTGCCTGTGTAGGTTTGTGTTTAACTTTTTTAACAGTGATCCTTTGTAGTATTTTCCTGTGGAGAATGTGGGCAGTCCACTATTATTGCTACCTTTTCATGGCGATGATACAAAGGAAGCAGGTAACACAAAACCAACTGTCAAAACCACAAGAATACATTCATGCTCATTTCCTCTAGTTAAAAGCAAAAAATGGATATAAAACGCTCTGCTATACTCTCTGTATGATTGCATTATTGGGATCTATTATAGTATTATTCATTATCTGTTGTTATTAAATATATTTCATTATTATTTAGTAATAGTAAGTGAGAGTCTGGCGTTGATACCATCATTGATTTTCCAACACTTATTTTTTTTATTATATTTTGTTTAACTAGTCTTTTTTGAAGGACTGAAAAAGACAAAAATAAACAACAGGTATCTTTGTGTGTTGAGTGATTTATAATGTGAAGGAAATTAAAGTACCTTTTAGAGGTGTTTACAACTGATTCCTGACAGAAAGGCTGCAAAAGAAAGTAGATAAGAGAGAGCAAAATAAATGGTGTATGAAAGAGCAGGGAGAGGACCTTAGAAATAAGAGAGAGAGAAAGGAGGACTTTGTAATTAGAGAAGAGAGTTCACTACAGAAGGAAAATGAATGAGCAAATGAGCAAAATAGAACAGCTGTTACAGACACACCACTAGAACTCTATAATGGACAGCCTTCGACAATTTCACAGCATTTCACCAGACCTTCTATGTAAATAGACGTACAATACTGTGCATGTGTGTTTGTGTGTGTGGCCTGCAAAACAACTGAATGATCAAGTTATCCTCTGCCACTTGAGAGAAATGTCTTCATGATAAAACGTTACGGAGGAATGAAATGAAAGCTGTGGGCCTCTCGCCTACAGATTGTTAGAGGCTGATGCATTCTCCTCCTCATCGATGTCCTTGTCTGAGCACAATAAGTCTGTCCGCAGGAGTAATTTGTTGCTTGTTTGGTAAGTGTGTAATTTGTGGTTTATATGGGAAGGGATTTGTGGAACTTTTATTGAAATAAGGTATATTTCATGGAGCCCATCAAAGATATTAAGCCATTTTTGGTCACACAGACTTCATGTTTCTGTATAATTACCGGTGAGTGCTTCAAATAATCACAGCTGTGGTGATATTCAGACCAACAGCTTTTATGCGGTAATGGTTCAAGTTAATAATGAGATCATTTTTAGTGGCTCTGTCTGAAATCACATACCCTCTGAGTAATTACGTTTGAATAAGTACTTTGTAACTGTTAAAAAAGTGTGTTCTAAATAGTATGAATGTGTTTAGTATGAATGTAATCTGGATGTACTACATTCGTCATGTTGTCATTGTCATGTAACCTCTCGGCGTCAACTTATATACATACAAATCCTAACAAATCCTCTCTCGTGGCGTAATTCAGAATGGACGTAGTAGGTCATCAATATAGTATTGAAGTATGCATATTCAGATGCAGCCAGTCACTTGTTTAGTTCATGAATGAATCAGTGTTGTTAAACAACTCAGGTGAGTAAATGATTCAATGACTTATTCAAACAATACATTCTCACTCCCAACTCGTCACATATTAAAGCTCGCATAAAGACTTCGTATGGCCTCAGAAGACTTGGAATGCAACACGACTTGTTTGTAATGCTTTTATACTGCTTGTTTATGGTCAGTTTTTGCAATAAATACCTGTGACTGCACTTCTATTTGCCTGTTACATGTTTTATATTGTTCAGAAGTGGGTAGGTTTAGGGTAGGGGTGGGGTTAGGTGCTCCAATGAAAGTATATAAATTTATATAAAATTATTTCTAAATGCATGCAAACCATTAAACTAAGACAAACAACTAAAAACAACAGAGGACCCTGCAAGTCGAAAAATGACACTAAACTGACGCTAGTGAGAGCGTGTTGATTCAAAAGGCAGTCACTTGTTTTGTTCCCGATTGAATCATTGACATGAAGTTATCTGTTTGGATTGAATGATTCAACGATTTACTCGTAAATTCATGCACTTGTTGCCATCTACTGGTATAGTTAAATAACCTGCAGAAAGGTTCTCTGAAAAATCTCCACCACTACTGTACATTCAGGGCGTCTCATTTCAAAATTACCAAAGGTTCAGTGGAAATATGCTTACATACTGTATTGTACATAAAGTATTGTCTCAGCATAACACTGCAGTCTACACCATGATGGTCCCAAAACAGGCGATAGGCCAAAATGGGGTGTGACCTCTATCTTGCTCCCTCTCTTTCTATATATCTCTCTATTCTGACACACACAGACACACTACAGCTCATGTACAAAACCACCGGTGTTTGTGTTGACACTGATGCACTACCATTACTAAGCATGAGCTTTAACACTGCTATCATTATATCCTTTCACTTTCACTGAGAGAAATGGGTCACTGAAAACATAATCCTCTTGCAAATATGAGAACACTCGAGGTACGCATTTATAGGAAGGAACCATTCTCAATTATAACACAAAGCTGTCTGAGTACACCTCCTGTTTGGCAGAAAACCCCGGATCCCCTCTCAACTGTTCACAGGGAATCCCGATGGAAAAAATGAGTTATTGCTGTTGGAGGCTGATGTCTCAGTGCTTAATGGACCAGGACTCGCTTTAGATTCCCTTATATACATTGTTTATTTTCTGTATTATCTGCATTGTGTATTTTCTTTTCCATTCTATGTTCTGCCTATTTCAATACTTTGAGTGCTGTATATGCTCTGGCAATATATGCTGACAATCGTGCCAATAAAGCTATGTTGACTCTGAGATCCCTAGCGACAGCCTTAAGACCCTTTAATATGCTGCTGGTCCATGCCAAATCCCCCTGAAATCTCGTCCAAACCCACACATTTGAGTAAAACATGTCTATCTCAGATGCCCTACACACTGCTGTGCTAATTTACAGCCCAACCATCCGGTAACCGGATGATGCGGTGTTCTGAAAATGCCCACTCCCCACAAGGAACCCCTTCCCCTTATATCAACTCACCTCGTTATTTCGAAACTGCAGCCTTTCCTGAGTAACAGCGCTCTCTTTCGCATGATCCCCGATTTCTCTCGCCCCAAGTACATGTTAATATCCGAATTCATGGTGGTGGGATAGCAGGGCACACGGGTCCTGACTGCAGGCGCAGAGACACAGAGGCAGCGCGAGCGCTGATAATGATGGTGATGCGGCTCTGCTCCGCGTCTGGCGAATGGAGAACCGGGAGGGCGCACAAAGAGAGAGTGGTATATAAGATCAACAGTGGGTCCTCCTCCACGGGAAAAGCAAAAAAGTGAGCCACACACTTTCTGCGGCCAGAAAACGTATGATTTAAGTGGATAAAATGTGCTTAGTGTTGAAGAAGGGATTCGTAAACTCCATTCACACCGGTTCCGTTAGATCAGAAGTGCAAAAAGTCGTCGGCTGGATAATCTCCGGCTCGATCCCCCGTTCCCCGTTGTTTAGGGCACGTATACTGGAGTAATATATCGCTCCAGCCGTTGAGTCTGCGCGGTCCTAATGTCTACCCAGAAGAATGGAAGAAAAGACATGAATTTTTGTGGGGCGGCGACTCTCTCACATGAACGTCATTTTACTGGTAGTGAACATTTTTCCCGGTGAGAACAATATAGCCTAATTATTGATAAGACACTGTTTTTTCTTTAAGGAATTAATTTCTTTATCTAGGCTATAGCTATTGTGTCATAGACTACACTCTATTCTAAAGAATTTACTCAGGGAGCCAAACCTCAAGCCATCACACAAGTTTATAACAGCAGGCAGACACTGATTCGGTAAGTGTGAAACAAATGTGTGTGTGTGTGTGTGCGTACATTACAATAACTATCAACACATGCCCCAGCACAAGACTTATAAGGATTCACAAAAGACTAATAGCCAAATAGAGCAGATGTTCTCTAATGGATCAGAACCCAAAAATGGCTGGCATGTCTGTTCTGATTGGGTCACAGATTGCAGGAAAAAAGGGATGCTAAATGCAAATACTGTGCAACCAACCACATAATCTTTCATAGTTAGCCTACAGTAACATAACAAAATAAATAAGATTATCAGCATCTAAAGGGGAGGGGCACTTTCTATATATTTTGTTGTTGACATCAACCACCATTTAACTTCATTTTTACATTGCCATCTGTGTGCGAGTGTTTGTGTGTTAAAGTAATTCTTGAGGGGTTACTGGAAGAACTTTCTGAGCATGACTCATGTTTGTCTAGTGGCAGGCAGCAAGAATCATGCTTGAGGTCATTTTCATTGCTCTGAAGGTGTATATGTATGTGTCTCCATCTGAGTGTTTAGCACATATACGACTTCTCAACATACAGTATGCGTCATGAGCACATTAATTTGTTTATTGTGATGTACTTTAACCCATTTTATTTTATACTCCTCTACTATGTAAGTACTTGAATGCCTTAGCAATACCGTAATGATTAAAATCATGTCAATAAAGCTTTGTTGGTTTTGACTCTCACTTGGAGAGAGAGACAAAGGCAGAGATAAACAGAAACGCAGAGACAGTGAGCGAGAGAGATTTTAAGCAAACCAGCTGCCCTTGATTTATTTGGCATAGATGTCTTAGTCAGTAGAGTAATAGCAAATACATTTGATCTGTCAGATTATTAGTATTTTCTTTTACTTGACAACAGCTCAGCCAATCAAAGTGAATTCTAAAAACTGATAAAAGTCAATGACGTGCTATGCATATTTTGTAAGAGAGAGATGGTGTCCAGCCTCGCCTTGTATAAGGATTCTTTGTTGTCCAGATGGTAATACTGTGTACATTTCACTCACTGAAGGAGAACGTGTGGTTTGTGTGTGTGTGTGTGTGTGTGTGTAGAACTTGGCTGGGAGGCAGCATGTTGATTTTCTGAGACAGCAGGATAAGATGAAATAAGAGAAAGAAAATAAGATCTTGGTTATTGTCAGGCAGACTTGTCTAATATGCAACACTGCGAGTAGACAAAAGGTATGTGAGTGCTAAACCAGTGAGGCAGATGATTGTGATGTGAAGTAATATTGTTGTTACTGCACAACCGATTGCATCATTTGTATTCAATCAGGTTTCTTAGTTGTATCACAATGATATTCTAGTGTATCTTGATCAAACTTATATGCTGTTTTTCTGTTATTTTACAATGCCTGTCAAAGGGATGGGGGATGCTGGTATACAAAAAAAAACATCCTCCATATATTTGACAGAGGGTTACCCTGGATACGCCAATGGATAATTGGGGAAGCTCTGATCAGCTGATAACGTGTGACTCTGATAAATGGAAACCATTGAAACATGGAAATTATGAGATCATAATGAACTTTAATGTACGTTGGCCGAGAGATCTCAACACGCTGCAACTTCAGAAAAAACATGTAAATAGAAAAAGCACCAGCAAATCAAGAAAACATCTTCATCAGTTTGACAGCAGGTGGTGCAAATGCTCACGATGCAAACAAATAAAGAAACGCGCTGTAAATGCTCACAACACAACCAAAAGAAGAATTTTATTTGCAGCACATTTCTTTGTTTGGTTGTGCTGTGAGTATTTGCAGTGTGCTTCTTTGTTTGGTTGTGTTGTGAGCATTTGCAGCGCGTGTGTTGTCAAATTGATGAAGTTGTTTTCTTAATTTGCAGGTGTTTTTTCTATTTGCAGCGCGTTGAGCTCTCTCGGCCACCACAGTAATGGGTAAAAAGGCCATTAACACAAGAATTACGAACCATTTACATAAAGACTCATTCTGCTCAGGTTTCATGAATGATGACCTGGCTGATTTTCTCCAGAATACAAGGGGTCAAGGTTTGACTGGTTTGTATGACCCCGTTAACCCCTGCTGGTATATGTTGTAACTACACCATCTGTTTCTAAAAAGCCAGTCAAAATTATTTTATATATATAGTATATACAGGTGCATCTCAATAAATTAGAATGTCGTGGAAAAGTTCATTTATTTCAGTGATTCAACTCAAATTGTGAAACTCGTGTATTAAATAAATTCAGTGCACACAGACTGAAGTAGTTTAAATCTTTGGTTCTTTTAATTGTGATGATTTTGGCTCACATTTAACAAAAATCCAAATCCAAATCACTATCTCAACAAATTAGAATATGGTGACATGCCAATCAGCTAATCAACTCAAAACACCTGTAAAGGTTTCCTGAGCCTTCAAAATGGTCTCTCAGTTTGGTTCACTAGGCTACACAATCATGGGGAAGACTGCTGATCTGACAGTTGTCCAGAAGACAATCATTGACACCCTTCACAAGGAGGGTAAGCCACAAACATTCATTGCCAAAGAAGCTGGCTGTTCACAGAGTGCTGTATCCAAGCATGTTAACAGAAAGTTGAGTGGAAGGAAAAAGTGTGGAAGAAAAAGATGCACAACCAACCGAGAGAACCGCAGCCTTATGGGGATTGTCAAGCAAAATCGATTCAAGAATTTGGGTGAACTTCACAAGGAATGGACTGAGGCTGGGGTCAAGGCATCAAGAGGCACCACACACAGACGTGTCAAGGAATTTGGCTACACTTGTCGTATTCCTCTTGTTAAGCCACTCCTGAACCACAGACAACGTCAGAGGCATCTTACCTGGGCTAAGGAGAAGAACTGGACTGTTGCCCAGTGGTCCAAAGTCCTCTTTTCAGATGAGAGCAAGTTTTGTATTTCATTTGGAAACCAAGGTTCTAGAGTCTGGAGGAAGGGTGGAGAAGCTCATAGCCCAAGTTGCTTGAAGTCCAGTGTTAAGTTTCCACAGTCTGTGATGATTTGGGGTGCAATGTCATCTGCTGGTGTTGGTCCATTGTGTTTTTTGAAAACCAAAGTCACTGCACCCGTTGACCAAGAAATTTTGGAGCACTTCATGCTTCCTTCTGCTGACCGGCTTTTTAAAGATGCTGATTTCATTTTCCAACAGGATTTGGCACCTGCCCACACTGCCAAAAACACCAAAAGTTGGTTAAATGACCATGGTGTTGGTGTGCTTGACTGGCCAGCAAACTCACCAGACCTGAACCCCATAGAGAATCTATTACTGTCAAGAGGAAAATGAGAAACAAGAGACCAAAAAATGCAGATGAGCTGAAGGCCACTGTCAAAGAAACCTGGGCTTCCATACCACCTCAGCAGTGCCACAAACTGATCACCTCCATGCCACGCCGAATTGAGGCAGTAATTAAAGCAACAAGAGCCCCTACCATGTATTGAGTACATATACAGTAAATTAACATACTTTCCAGAAGGCCAACAATTCACTAAAAATGTTGTCTTATGAAGTATTCTAATTTGTTGAGATGGTGGGTGGGTTTTTGTTAAATGTGAACCAAAATCATCACAATTAAAAGAACCAAAGACTTAAACTACTTCAGTCTGTGTGCATTGAATTTATTTAATACACAAGTCTCACAATTTGAGTTGAATTACTGAAATAAATGAACTTCTCCATGACATTCTAATTTATTGAGATGCACCTGTATATGTGCAATATATATATACAGTCATGGCCAAAAATATGGCACCTTTGGTAAATATGATCAAAGAAGGCTGTGAAAATTAATCTGCATTGTTAATCCTTTTGATTTTTATTTTTAAAAAATCATAAAAATCTAACCTTTTATTGGATAATAAGAAGTTAAAATGGGGGGAAATATCATTATGAAATAAATGTTTTTCTCAAATACATGTTGGACACAATTATTGGCACCCCTAGAAATTCTTATGAGTAAAATATCTCTGAAGTATATTCCCATTCATATTCACAATTTCGAGCACTCCAGGGTGATTATGAACATGAAATTATCCAGCCATGGCTTCCTGTTTCACAGAAATATAAATAGGAGGGAAAACAAAGGCCAAATTCCCTTAATCATCCATCACAATGAGAAAAACCAAAGAATATATTTCTGATGTGCAGCAAAATATAATTGAGCTTCACAAATTAGTGAAGTGGCTTTAAGAAAAGAGCTAGAGCAGTGAAAATTCCCATTTTCACCATCAGGGCAATAATTAAGAATTTCCAATCAACATAAAATGTTACGAAACTGCCTGGAAGAGGACGTGTGTCTATATCGTCTTAATGCATGGTGAGAAGGAGAGTTTGAGTGGCTAAAGACTCTCCAAGGACCACAGCTGGAGAATTGTAGAAAACAGTTGAGTCTCGGGGTCAGAAAACCTTAAAAAAAAATTGTCAAACAATTTTGATGTTGTGGTATATTTCTGCTGGAGTTCCTGGACTCTCTTGTTTAGACACATGGCATCATGGATTCTATCAAATACCAACATATAAAAAATCAATAAGTGACTGACTCTGTTAGAAATCTTATAATGGGCCATGTTTGGATCTTCCAACCGTACAATAATCCAAACACAAACCTCAAAAACAACACACAAATGGGTGACTGAGCACAGAACCAAGCTTCTGCTGGCCATTTCACCAGGGGCGGATCTAGAAAATAATATTTAGGGTGGCAAAGGGGTGGCATGGTGTCTATGAGGGGTGGCAACACCAAAGCAAGCATGCATAGATTTTGGGGATTTATTGTCTGACGTGCACAGTTATGTTCACAAATATTGCATTACCATTAAGTCATCTATACTGTTTAAAATGAAAAATAAATAACATCATTTCAATATCCATCATGGTACCAAGTCGATACACAATATGAAAAACTTCAAGAGGTTATAAATGTTTCTGAGCTTGTATAATTATAGAAGACATTCTGTTATTACCAGAGATGGGGATGTCTGTAATCACCCAGAACACTATCAATAATCTAGCAACACCCCAGCAACTGCATAGCAAAAGCCTAGCAACCACCCAGAATATCCTAGCAACCAACTAGCAACACTTCAGCAAACATCTAGAACATCTAACTGACCAAACTATTTATGTTTCTTAAACAAGACTTTAAGACAAGCCAGCATAAAATTGTCTTTCAAACTTTTTAATCTAGTTATTACAGGTATTCTTAAATGCTTACAATTCAAATACACAGATGACTTTCCTGCCCAGTGAACACTCATGAGATCAATAACACTTAACAAACAACTCTTATTAGGATTCAGGAATTATTTTTGCAGCTCAATGTCTATTACAGTATACAACATAAATTAAATTACAGATAATAATAATAATAATTCAGCAATTAACTTTTCGGAACAGATAATTTTCATTTTACTACTGGAAAGTAATCTTGCAGTAGATGAAAAACACTAGAAAAGTTCAAATACCAAAGAATCAATATATGAACTTGGTATGCACCACAATACAGTACAGTACAAAATAAAATTAAAAAAAGTAAATTCAGCATCCTCTGCACATTTGGTCAAATTTCATTACAGTGTACAGTACTATAGCAGTTTCTTGGTCTCCTGACACAAGACTATATCTTTAGGCAGTCATTTCTCAGTTCTGCAAACATGCAGTACACATAAAAGATGGTTACAGATAAAATTTGACAGTCACACATCTAAGG
The DNA here is from genome assembly GCF_012432095.1 of Onychostoma macrolepis. NCBI lineage: Eukaryota > Metazoa > Chordata > Actinopteri > Cypriniformes > Cyprinidae > Onychostoma > Onychostoma macrolepis. Next base: position 18,222,034 of record NC_081159.1, on the reverse strand, counting down.
TGTACAACATGTGCTACGGTTTACTGTACATATAGAATAGTGAAATTTCCATCATGTACTGGTACTGTACTGTAATTATACTGAATGTGTAAGTATAAAACCCATGTATATTATTCGTTCATCTCTCTCCTCTGTTAGGATGCAGAGATTCTGATTGGTGTCATCAGTTTTGCTGCCTAATCTCATTGTTAAACTTTTTGAGAAATGTGTCTTTGTTTTGAGAACTGAATTAATGGTTTGGGAAAATGAGCCAACTAAAATCACTTACATTAAATTAACAATAGAGAAAACTGCAATACAAGATTCTTACCTAACTCTGCTATTAGTTTTCGTGATCGGCTCATGTTATTGTTTCGTCTGATATGGCAGAAAGGCCTCTATATCCATGATGAAAGTGGAGCGAGCGGTCAGAGAATCGGATCACCAAACAATTACAGGATGAATCTCACTTATCTCAGACACATCCGGACGGGATTAGATTTCTCAGAGGACTTCTGAATAAACCGAGAAGCAGTATCTGATTCACGAACAAATGTAAAAACAATTCGTTAGTTAATGTTTTTATGTTTTTCCGACATAAAAACATTCCTTTAATTTATATTTTAATGAATAAAGATTAAACAAATCTTATTTTTTTGGAAAATAAATATTGATAATAACATTGAAGACTTTAAACTTCACTTTAAAGTTAAAAGTTAAGTTAAAGTTAACTTTAAAGTTAAGTTTTTAATAGTTTTAGTAGTAGTAGTCTATTACATTCTGCCCAATGTCTTCAAGTGAAACCGAACTTTTATTTTCTGTGTGCATATGATATGAGGATAGTTTTTCTCAAATGAAACGGTCAAATGCTCATGAAGTGACTCTCAGAGCAGTTCTGGAGATGTTGTTCATGTATCTATGTCCTCATTTAGTGAGACGACAGACGTTAATATTGCCACAAGCGTCACGCGGGCTTCTGTATGAGTAGTGAACAAACCCGTGCGTCTGCGCCATACATTAACACAGAGACACGCAGAAGTCATATTTAAATAGTCGTTTTGCGGCTTAATATTTACAAATAGGAGTGGGAATGTGCTCACTTCTGTGTGCGCTTACGTGTGTGCGTGTGTTTGTGTGCGAACCGGGGCGGAACTCCGCTGTGCGCGCGATACAGAGAGCGCGACCATGTAACGTAATGACGGAAATGCCGTCGTGTAAATAAGATAAATAACACAAGGCTATTTAGTTTGTTTAATAAAAGAACAAGGTATAGACCTGCTCTATAGGGAAGGTAACATTGAATGACTTCTTTTGTGGTCTGGCGCTATAGAGAAAATACAATTAATGTTCAGAACTTGACTTTCGAGGGGGGGGGGGAGGCGTTGGGAGGGCGTGAAGTGTGAAGTGTTTGTTCTTGTAGTAAAATCAAAGACTATAGAATGCTTTGATAAAATAGGCTTTGTCGTGGATCCCGGACGTGAGACGCGTTTACAATTTAAAAAGAATTTAAAAAAGCACACTGAAATGATTCAGAAAATACTAAATATCAGCCTGACAGAAGCCAAAATGAGCATTGTGAAGCTATATTTATTTATGATAATCGTTTTTCAATTGTGTTTCAGAGCAGTTCATGAAATCAGTTCTAGTTCCACCTGCCACATCAGACTCTTCTGTATGGAGGCCCTTATGTGTGCAACGTTACTTTTCATTATTGTGCATGCTGATATTATTCTGGTATGTGAACACTTGACTATTGCATGAATAATGAATGTACCATCTTTGAATGTACCAGAATTTTAATTGGTTAATTGCAGTTGAAATAAAAATGAATTATGGTAAACGTACCTATTAAGATCACTTCCATTTTTTAGATCAGATTATAAAAAGAAAAAAATAATTTATTATCCTACTTGATGTCTTAACCAATTAATATGTTTGTTACTATATACCTCCTATAATTTCAAGTCAATCAGATCATTGCACACTGAGATATGTGTTCACACTGTCCGGCGGCCATTTTAAAAGCTGTCTAAAAACTTTCACCAAAAGAGAAGCCCCTTAAATGTGCACTTTTTAGAAGTTTAAGCTTTTATTTTGGGTAAGTTTAACTACTTATTGTAAAATTAAGAGATTAATGTTCAGAATATTATATTAATGTTCATATTATAACCTGGAACTTGGATGTGGGAAATAATTACATTAGATTCAAAAGATAGTTTTAGCAACATAGCGCAGATGCTACAGAACACAGTTAGCTGACTAGCTGTATAAGATTGTGTGCTACACTAATATATTACTTCACATGCATTACTGGCTTGTACTTTTACATCCATAATATTATAAATTGACAGTTTATTGCTGGTCTGTGGTTTTACAGTGCTGTAATTTGTAAAGATTTCATATTATTTTAAGGTGAGCTTAAAGGGTGCACTACTATGAAAATCACACAGCTTCAGTGTGACATCAATAAGAAAAGTATAATTTCATAGATATTGTTAATAATAGTTGTTCATATTAAAATATGTATGAAATTAATACATGACCTAGATTATTTATTTAACAAAATCCTGTCATTGTAACAAATATTACATAAAATGTATTAAAAACTGTTGCTGCTTCAATTAAGCTCAGTGTGCTCTCTTTAAGCTCTTCCACATTGAACGTCTATGTAAATACTTCATAAACAGACTTTAAATATTAACTGATGGTTGCCACTTTAAGTTAAGTTAATCAAATTTCTATGGATTCTGTCGACTCAAATCTGCAGACTGGCTGAAATGTTTTATTGGTTTGTTTTATTTGATTTTTGAATGTTACTTAGCTGAACGTGGACTAGTCTAGATGTTGCAATGTGCTTAAATGACACTTCGCTATGAATATACAACTGATCAAATTGAATGCCTTGTTGCTTGATTTTAGTGTTCTGTTTTTGTTTTCTTGTGATTGAAAAAAAAATTTTTACAATTATTCTTTAAAGATTTTCCTTAAAATAAACAAGAATTTTTAATAAAACATGATGTGAGCTTAATGGGAACAGGGTTGTGCTTAAAGGGTACAAAAATGTAAATTTGCCCCTGGGCGTGACTGACTTTAGCCCACTTGTCCCATGGCTCTGGGAGAGGTGAACTGTCCCCCGCGGCCGTGCCCCCCTCCCCTTTCCACTTCTCACACAGCTTCTGTGCACGGTACCTTCTCAACAAGCAGGGGCGCCAATTTGCCAATTCCCCACACAGTTATATGATAGATAATATGATAGATAATAGAAAACCACTTAGCGGCGCAGATGATTTTTTTTCCCCAAGTGCTTGTGCCGCCCCCCACGTGTCATGAAAAAATGCTGCCCCGGGCGGCTGCCAGGTTCGCCCATGCCTAAAACCGCCACTGCTTAAAGGTCCCATATTGTCAAAACAATTTCCTGGCTTTTTTCATGATAACAGAGGTCTAGGGGCTATGTAACTACCAAATAAGTTTCAAAACAATCAGTCCACAGTAAAGTGTACACAGCCTGCATAATGTAGCTGTGCCTTTCCACGAGCCCTTGTGACTTCCGTAAAAATGTGATGTTTGAACTACTCAGTCACTATCCCGAGCACCATCCTTTTACCAAACCCCCAGACAACATTGTCTCCATGCCATTGCTGAGCAACAACAACACGGAAACATGTCGAAAAGGTTAACTTTAACGGACGAAACCAGATCGGTCGACCTGTAACATTACACTCTCACTCCAAGGATGGACGATCTGACAAGACTGTTACTATGAGGTGGATCACGTCTAACATGTATAGTAAAGTCAAACTCACCATGGCTATGTAATCATGATGAAGATGTATATACATTTCAGTTTCAGCAGGCAACTATTTTTACAGCTACATTATTATTCCAGCCACAATTAATCACAACAATGTATATACAATTATAAATTATTATAAGTTTGTTGTTTTACACACATGCACACAGACATTATTTCATACACGACATGTATGAAATCTTCAGACGCACCCATAACAACAAAAGACAACACTTTATTTAACCTTTTCTGATAAGAAGTGTGCGCTGCAAACGCGTGCATTTTTGACGATCGTTTCTGTCCAGTCCGCTCGTTTTATCGCGTTTAACCAATCGCGTTATCGCATCGGTGTTTTGTCTGGGAGTGGCAGCAGGTGTGCGATCAAATTTCGAATTTGAGGCTGTATTACAGCGATTCTGGCACCCAACATCACAACAAGATGATATTTTAAGTTCCTTATGTAGCCGAATCTGCTCTGGTTTGAATGGGCCACGTCAAGTTCTCCCTTTGTTTTGCTTCCAGCTTAGCGTGGTGACGTAATTGTGACGTCGGCCCTACATGACCCTAGTTACCTGTGGTTGGCCTGGCCGTGCGTCACTCAGAAAACAACAGGCCAATCAGAAGAGAGGCTCATGAATATTAATTAGACAGGCCAAAATCGACCTGTTCTTAGCAGAGCTCATGAGAGAAGAGCTGTAAAAATATATTGAGATGGTTTTTGGTACTTTTATTCTTAAGGATATTAAAACCTAAAATAAAACTCCAGAAAGGTGTACAATATGGGACCCTTATTTGAAATGCTTTTGTCATTTAAAATAAAATTCAATATTTTTGTGTGAGAGATTGTTTTATTTTAACAGTCTCTCTTTTTGTGCTGATACCAAGTTATTTACTTTGACAGTTTTGCAGTATGTAAAGAAAAGGTAGTGTAATTGTAATGTTTGAAGTGTCTGTTAAATTAGTCCCAAAAAGGCCACGTCTCATTCTTAAGGTGTTCGCTAACAATAACAATGTCAATAACACCTGATGCACTTGTTACATCATAAGAAGTACGGCATCTATGCTAATATTAGTCTGTTTCATTCTTATTCCTAGGTCACCGTAGCCACCCGGACCCAGTCTGTATCCAGATCAGATGGTCACTGCAGATCAGATGGTGGAGACAACTCTACAGTCCTGAATGTCAGCAGACACCATGTCAACTAGAAGAGCCCCAAAGACAGATCCCCAGTGAAGGCCTCATCAACTACACAGCCAATGGCACAAAACCTCAGCAGCGACCACGGTGAAAAACACCATGTTGGTTCATCTGGCCAGAGGAGAACTGGCCCCCCGACTGAGCCTGCTTTCTACCAAGGTTTTTTCTCCATTTCTGTCACCTTTGGCTTGCTTATTTGGGGACACTTAATTTTTAGGAATATTAAAGACTTGTTTGCAGACACTATTTGAAGGGAACTGAACTGAGCTGGATGATGATGACATCACTGAATCAACGATGAACTAACTTTAACTGAAATATTGACTGTTTATTTTACCAGTATTTACTGTACTTTCAAAACAAAAATTAAAATAGGAAAAATATGCAATATGAAAATAATTTAAGAAAAAATGTTTTACAGAGGAAAAAAAACAAAAAACAAGATTTGGTTTTCAAAAAGCCTTTTTCCAAAAGGTACATCTGGAAAAAGGGGGGTCGTCTTATATTCAGGTCAATACGGTAATTACACAAATACAATAAGCTGTGGTTACTTAATTTTCTCAAGGCAACGGGTTTCCTCAATTTAATTAAGTAGACAGAACTCAGATTAACTTGTAAGTTTTAAGTCAAGTAGATTCACACTTTTAAGTAATCACAATTTAATGATTTTAAGTTAGTCCAACTTAAAATAAAAAGTGACCACAACACATTTTGTTTTGTCAATGTAACTCAGAATTGTCAAATTCACTTTTTCTTTTCTTTTAATTATGCAAAAGAATCATTTTAAGGCAACGGGTTTGCTCAAATTTTTTTAAGTAAAGTCAACTGATCGCTTTTTACAGTGCACACACAGCATTAAGAACCAAGGGTTCCCAAACTTTTGAATGGGGTTATTTTAATAATTTCAGCTATTTTTATTTTTCATATTAAAATGATTTCTGAAGGATTGTGTGACACTGAAGACTGGAGAAATAGCTGCTGAAAATTCAGCTTTGCCATCACAAGGTGGTTTTAAAATGCGTTAAAATAGAAAACTTAAAATAGCTATTTTAAATGGCAATATTTTACAATATTGCTGGTTTTACTGTATTTTGTAATCAAATAATTGCAGTCTTAAAAAGCATAAGAGGCTTACTTCAAAAACATTAAAAAAAAAATGTATATTTAATATTTTCTTTAAGGTAGGCCATAGATTTTTCACCAGTGCCCAATTTGTCAGGGCAGTTTGATTGACATTTTGGTTGACAAGTTCAGTGGTCCCATGAGCAAAGATGGAGGTCATATCACATACTTCCAGCACCCTTTGACAGACACTGAGGTAAATGGGAATGCTTGCAGATCTTTCTCCAGGTAGGCTATTAAAGACCATAAAACCAGTATTACCTTGGATAAACACCATGATAATAATTTCTTTATTGTGAAATGTAGTGTTCTTGTTGACTCGTTGCTAAATGAGTCATGTAGGTCCAGCTAGAATGTGGAATTGTACATTAGAGTGTTAAGCTCCCTGTATGCAGAAATTCAAGAAATAGTCTCTGTTCCCCTACACTTCCAAAAACTCTCAGTGGCATGGCACATATGCATTTTCTTACAGATCACACACACACACTGTCCAAAGTGAATTTTTTCTGCTGACATGGGGTGCTTGTGTTTTGATGTTCCATCCAGGGTGCTTTTCTGCTCTGACAGTCTTAAGGTTAATCCTTGAACCAAAAACACATGCGTTCACATACACACGTATGCATAGACACACAGGGTACATTGTGTCCCTGGGGCATCTGGTGGGAAGATGAGAGCTACTAAGAGATTAATTAGACTCACTTCAATAAGTCATTGAGATTCACACACACTCTCGTTCCCTCTTTTTCTCTCTCCCACTCTCCTCTTCACCTCCTACCCACTCCTGGCAGTACCATTTGCATGAGTTTCATCTAACCAGAACTTTCTTTTTTATCACGTCTCCATTCCTTCCTTCCATCTCTAAGGTGACCTCTTTAAGAACACTTCCATAGCAACCGTAAGCACATTTGGTGCACTTGACCCGTCCAGCTGGTCCAGCCCTGCAGATGCCTTATAAACTAGAGCTGGTTTTACTGAGTACTTCATTAGGAGATTATTACTGAATGAGAATACATGAATGTGAATGAAACAGTCATTCATTTTGATTGAGCAAGGATAAATCTAATGAATTCATGCATTAGAGCTAAAGGAGACGCTTTCATGAATAAATGGGGGCAATGAGCCTTGATATGCTACAAACAATAACAAATTTAATGTGGGAAAACATTATACATTTAACACATCTTTTATGTCAGTTAATATGGGAACTGGACAACAAGCAGAGGTAAATTTATCTAGAAGTAAATGGCACAAATAAGTAGATTAGATTTAATTTCCATGGTTTTTCCAGTTATTCATGATATCTGGACAGCAATTGTTTAAAATTAATTTTGTAAGGGATAATGTAGAGTCAGCTGGTCATTCTCAGAAAAATAAACCCCATCACAGTTATCAGGACCACAACACCAATTGGTACGGATACTGTAATATTTATTTTCTTGTATATTATCTTAAAGCTTCTGCAAAGAAAAAAAAAACATCCATTAGATTATACAAAACAATTGGCCTAGCAGCAGATAAACACTGCATCAATATTACAGTCATATTAAATCTGAAGTGTTCTGAAGTCATTTTTGCTACAGTCAAAATTTATTAATTAGTGCTGGGCAACTATTAAAATTTTTCATCGCGATTAATTACATTATGCACAAAATTCAATAATGAATTGAAAAGTAGTGTATTGTGCACTTTTTCATTTAAAAGTGCTGCTATATGAACAAAAGTGCAATAACATTTGTTTTGCAAACACTTTAAAGGTGCTTTTTTCAAGCAGTATTCCTTTTACATAGTAGCAGTTAAAATATTTCACGTAAATCTCAACTTATAACATTAATGTAATCAAATTAAATATAAAACCAAAGCTATTTGCCACTGCCAGGGCATTAACATTTTTATAGAAACTATTTTATAGTTTGTTATAGAAAAACAAGTTATGCTCAGAGTCCAGAGCCTCAGTCATAACATTATAATAGGCACCCTCCGAGTAGAGATATATATATATATATATATATATATATATATATATACATACATACATGCGCGCGCACACACATACACATACATATCAATATATATACATTCGATAGGGACTTTAGCAGGAGTCTGCGGTGTGATATGAGAGGCATGTTCTGGTAGCTCGGTGTTTCAGTTACTGTCATGATTGATCTGATATATGCCATTGCTATTGGATGAGTAAATATTAGGAAATATCAGACTGCTGGATGGTGCAACTGACCAATCAAAACTGAGTGCTCTAGACTAGAGTACCAAGATAATGCTTACAAATAGCATTAGACCTTATGGTAGTGTCATATTTCATATCTGACAGGAATGAAAACAAGGGATGGATGCCAATGGACTTGATGCACGATTGCTTCGTCGTTTATCCTCAGTGGCCACCATAACATTGATTCAATCCAGCTTTACATTAACAATATTTATAGCTTCTGGGACTTATGTTTTAATAAAATATACTAAAATGTTATTTTTACTATAGTTGATATTAAATGATATACTATATTCTACTATAAAATATATAATTTAATATAATTAGCTGTGATTTGCACTTATGTGAGGTGCACTTATTTGACAGAAAGAGTTTGCTACCACAGTTTGCTGTAAGAGAATACTCCACTGGAAGATTTTAGCGGAAATATGTTACTGTCAGCATGCATAGAGTCTGTTGTGAGTTACAGGACTGTTAGTCTATCCCTCAGCCTTGTTTTCATCCATGAAAATTCAAATGTTAGCTACCCTGACTACGGTATATAGAGGAAAATTTTAAAAGATTATTTTAAATGACTTATGAATGACTTCTACCTTGATCTTTGCGGGTTTTCCATGACTGTGGGAACCCTGACAGACAGATGGATGGATGTTGTAATTCTAACACATCCTGCAGGACTTGGGGTGGAAAATAATAAAAGAAAATCCTTGTCCCAAGTAAAAAATATCTTGTGATTAATAGGAGGTTGTATTAATAAGGATTTATATTTAAAAGCCCCCCACACCCCACACACACACACACACACACACATACACTCATACATACACCTACACTGAGCAAGGCCAAACATGAACACCTTAATTGCCTGGTAGCTCAGATTACTGCAAATGTTTTGGCTGCAACTGGCCAAAATGCTGATAAATCAATCTCATTTGCATCTTTTACCTTGCAAAAAAAACATTCTGTACATTATAAAGCAGCTGGCTCTAATACAGACATGCAGCAGATATTGTTATGTGTCTTTCTGTTTGGGAACATGGTCACAAACAATTATCCAGAACTGATCGCAAGTGTGGTCATCCAATCCTGAAGGTCACGCTAAATCATCTATGACAGATTTTCGGAATGTCACCACTTGCTGTCCGTAATGGACAGGCGCAAGCATGAAGTCTTCTTGTGAGAGATGAAAGGAGGAGATAGGGAGGTGGATTGATGCCAGAAAATATTAATGCTGGCATGAGGTGAACAGTTGTTTAAATTATTTTTAGCAGTGACTTGAAAGATTATATTAATCATGCTTTTCTCCATTTATAAAGTACCAATTAGTGGTTTGACTTACTCATTCTTTAATATTACTATTCCACATTTTATTATAACACTAAAGACATCAAATGATGAAAACAATGAAATAACCAAAATGTATGGGAATTATGAAATTACCAATAATGTGAAACAAATAAATATATATATTTTAGCTTCTCTTTACCGCTCTGCACATTCTCTGGTGTATCCTGGGGTGCTTTTAAAAAAGTAAAGAGTTCTCGTATACAATGGACATTTTTTTTAGTGCACTATCCACTCATGAAGGAATAAAAAGCAGTAAAATACAAAGAATTATAATTAAAGTTTATTCATCATTTCAAGAATCTAAGCATAAACTTTTAGATTAAAAGGTTTTAAAAAGCATGCTTTAAAGGGATCATCGGATGTAAAATTCACTTTACAAGTTGTTTGAACATAAATGTGTGTTGGAAATGTACACATGTACACATCTGTCCTATAATGATAATCATCCACCCAGTTAAAATCCCTATTTTAAAATCCCCTTTCTCAAATCAGGCAGTTCTGAGATTCCTGTCAGAATGATGTAGTTCTGTACAGGCCACTCCCACGATAGTTGATTGACAAGGCCGTCTCACCTTAGACCCGCCCTGAGTGAGCTGAGAGCTGTCCGCCATTGTGTCGACTCCGGTGCAGGGGAAGACAAGATGTCTCCGATTAAGTGATTGAGGTGTCTTGTTGTTGGATATAATAATGAATATAGAAGTTGTCAGTTACTCCCAACATCTGAGCTGCTGAAGACGCAGAGGATTAACGTTACATAATGTTAACGTTAACGTTTTGAAGGGAATGTGCTGATCCCCGATCTGCCTAAATGCATCTATGTTCGCGCGAATCATTCGTGATCCAGCTTCATCTACAGAAGAAGTGAGTATAAGGGTTTTTTTATGAATCTTTGCAAATCGTCTTTCCTAATAATGTGCTAGTTAGCCAGTTTCGCGGCTAAAGTAAACAGTAGGGTACAACGGGGCTAAAGGCGCCCCGGGGGAAAAGGTGCCTTTGATATTATTTTCATCTAAACCACTAGATGACACACAAACATGGCTTAACACTTTCCAAAACATTTGCTTTTCAAGATGCACGTGTATATTCGTGCATCTTGCTTTGACTGATCTTTGACGCGATCGCACGCAGCAGTGCAAAGTTGATTCTGTGCTTACTTTATCTAATATTTTATGTTTTTTAAAATGTTGTAGATTTAAGTAGCAAATGAGAATCTCTAAAATTAATGCATATATTTTGAGACAAAGGTCTTCTTTATGACTTTTCCATTTGATGACATGACATGGTTAGATTCAGATGGTAAATATATATTATGTTGGGTGTCCATATTAGGGATAATCACCATGTTTAGAATGAAACCATCATATTTAAAAACATGATATTAATCATATCATATAATTAAATATAATTTGTTGTTACTACTGTAAATATATATTCAATTATTATTGGATCTCCTTCATTGCTTTCAGAATCTTTACTTATTAAAATGATTTTGTTTCTGTATTTTAAAATATATTTTTTATATTAACATATTTTAAAGACAGTATATTTATTGAACAAAAATCAAATGTTTTATTTTTCAAAAGCAGAAAATAGTACAAACTTTGCTAAAGTGATTGTTTTGAACAAGTATTAACTACCCGTGTGTGGGGTAAAAGGCCCCCCTTGCCACCTCATACATTTATACGATTTTTAAACAAAATAAACAACTTGAATGATTTATTTTCACACAAAATCTGTTGCTCCATTAATGTTCAATACAACATTGTTTTTTTTTTTTTTCTGCAATTATACATTTTAGACGCAGTGAATATTTTTATACTACTGCTGGTCACCCCATGGAAGAGAGGGGCGGGGTCAGCAGAGCTCATTAGCATTTAAAGCAACATGGACTAAAAAAACGGCGTGCTGAAAACAGAGCTGATTTTGACAGGGGAGAAAAGGTGTTTTTACACTACCATTGAGAAATTTAAACCAAAGTATGTTAGACTTTTCATTAAGACCCTAAAGAATCATATCAACTGGTAGAAAATGGGCATCCGATGACACCTTTAAACACTAGGGTCAAATCAGAGTGAGTTTGAACTGGTTATGTGCAAAGACTATAAAAGTGTGGAAAACAGTATACACTGATAAAAATGATTTTCTACATTAAATAATTTAGTTCAGGCAAGAATTTAAATAAAAGAGTAAATTCAATATTAGTACTCAATTTAAGCTTGTAGAATTTAAAGTTTGAACTTAAAAGTATATTTTACTTGGAATTGTTTGTTATTTTTACAAATATTGTTTAAGTAAATATCAACGTCATGATCCCGTTGTTCCCATCATGCACTTGGGCATGAATAATTAATAAGGTAATTTTTTTTTGCTGTTTTTGAGATGTATTTACACTGTTTTGTTGTTACTTTTGTTGTTAGGTTAAGTAACTTGCTGTTTTGTGACATCTGGAGTTATTTATTTACTCAAAATGACCCATTCATACTCAAACACTATTCACTGATTGTCACCGTCATTGTGTATCATGTGCCAAGTATTCAGGTCTCTGTGTTCATTCAGTTAATAGCTATATTGAGTCAACATATTACCTTAAAATGAATAACGAGCAGTCTACTTGTTTACATACATGCTTGTAACTTAACCACATGCCTTACAGGCATTTTTTTTTTTTCAGTGCTATGTTGTTTGAGTAAAGTATACAAACCGTGACTGAGTGAAATGTACTTGAGTATTGTAGGGTAAACTTAAAATAATTAAGTAGAAATTACTCATCAAACTACCTGGTCACGTTAAATTTACTTATTTCCTTTACTAATTTTAGATAACTTAGTTAAGTAGATTTTACTTAATTCCTTATTTAAATTTTACTTAAAAAATATTTGTGCAAAGTAAATTTAACTTCTTATTTTTTTCAGTGTAGTTAACTGAATATTTATATTTTGCTGTAATATTGCATGTTATTATGTGTGTTACTATTGTGGTGATTTATAGTTCAAACTGTGTAGATTCGGCCATATTTTTTGTTGTTATCAGCTTATGTTATGTTGTTTACTACAGGGTAGTGCAGGGATAATCTATTGTTATACAAAAGCAAAAAGATAGAAACAAGTTAGAATTTTAGCACTTTCCGTTTTATCATTCTGAAGTCTTTGGGTGTTTTGAACTGATTTTGGTTCAAATTAATGAGGACTGTGGTCAACACAAACTCAGGATATTTTGTTGTTTCAAGTACATCATGCCAAACAGGTAAACTCATCTACTTACTTGTCTGCTTTTACAGTCTAATTGTGTTTGTACCCTTGCAAATGATTCTAAAATTCAGAGAAAATGTTTTTAAATCAAGACTAAAAGAGTTGGTGGTGACATTTAATCTTGCGACTGCGGTGTAGTTCAGTTAATTAGATACATTTTCATATATCTTTCCTAGGTCTGAGGTGACTTATTCCCTTATGGTTATGGTTAAGAGTTTCAGATATAGATGAATCTTGGCTCTTTGAATAGATAACCAAGGTTTTAGAAGAAATGAGCAGGAAAACGTGAGGGGGAGAGGAAAATAAAGGGGGGAGAGTGAATGATAGATCATGACTCATTCAGTTCTGTGCCATCTGCTACATTCAGACAGCCGTGCCATGAGGTTACACTAAGGTCGTAGCAGTCTGGCTCTCTGTCTCTGATAATACACACACTCACATGCATACGTGCTGTTCCTTTACACATCTTGTGCATTGTGTCTCTGCGCAGTATGATGGAGGTTGAACTATTGTTCTGTGTGCATTTAGTCTTATAATGGGCTGTTATTTTCCCCATGGGAAGATCACCATGGCTAGTGAACTAGTGAAATGTGTGTGCGACTTTGACTTTTAACTTTTAATATAGGGCTTATATTGCATGTAACATGAACAACAGTCTGTGCAATCCAGAACTGGTGTAAAGAAACCTAATGCACAATACAAAATTATGAAAATATTTATGAAAACAATGTATGTTGAGTGCTCTTCATCTGCTGATTAAAGAAGGAAGATTCAGTATTTGATTCTGAATTTTGACTGTAGTATGTCCTCATGATTTTGGTGACTGTTTGTTCTTGAAAATAAAAAAAACAAAACAAATAATAATCTAAACACAACATGCAATGCCCTGAAAGAATATAGGTCTACTGCTGTATCTTTTTTGTTTTATTTGTGTGTTTCGTAATTGTAAATGACACAAAAATATTTGGTATTGTGACATGTTCTATACTGTTTTATTTTATGTAAATGTGAACATATTTATTTTTATGTTTAAATGAATGGTTTAAGAAAAACATAATATTTTGAAATAGCAGGTGAATAAAATAGATGATATAACACATAATATGACAATAAATGAAAAACATGCATAATTGTGTTTCTAATTACTAACTAAAACTTGACAGGGAGAAAATGAACATGAGATTGACTGTCTTTGAGAACTAGGTTATATTAATAATAACTCATATGGCAGCTTCAGTCTCTCTCTTTGGCACACACATGCACAAACATAAATATACTGGACTGTATACCATAGACAGAGTTTTCTGAGTGCAACATCAACCAAGTGTTAAAAATGACCCTCAAAAATGATGCACTTAGTTGAACCTGATAAAAATGCTGATATTTTATATAGTAACTGTTCAAGCGCAGATAGTGCAGCATTTATGGTGTCCACTATTAACAAATGTAATTTTGAAAGGTTGCCATCCCTCTTCATTGTAGTCTGGTGATGCTGAGTTTTGTAACTTGTGTACTGGAGAGTGAATGCTGACCTTTGCCCTCCCCTCAGTCATAAACAGAGGAACTGTTTGCATTGTTTTCAATAATAGAACTAATGCTTTAAACCTACAAAAGGTCATATGCTGAGGATAATGTTTTATCAGTCATTTATCCACTTATGTAGGTTTGAATCCTTTTTTTCTGCCTTTCTCCCTCTCGCCCTTTGTTTATGGTGTGTGTGCATATCCAACACCCTGACACAGCACAATCAAAGTGAGAAATTACATTTCTCATCCCTAAAAGAATTGCTGAATCTGCGTTTTCACAGGGGTCTGTATTTATTTGCAAACACACACACACACACACATGCTCAAACACACACTGAGCACTAAATAACATGCTATTAAGTGAGGCCATAGTTTTATAGTCAACAAGGGAGCCACTCACTCCTCAAATTGTTAAAAATAGCCTTTTAAAGCATGCATAGAGTATAAGGCCGTGTGCATGTGTGTGTGTGGTGCAGGTACTCAGTGTAAAGGGAATCTCAGTTAAGTGAACAACCTCTCTTGCTTCTCTCTTTCCATTTGTCAACTCGTAATGGACAAGGTTTACATCTAATGAGGTGTAATTTGCATGTAATTTCGACTATATGGTCAACCAGCACAACAGACAACAACTTGATCTCCCTCTGGGTTGAAAGGTCTTATTACACAAAGCACTCCAGTGAAGAACCTCCTTTATTTTAGCTGGTGAATAGTTCATTGATGGTAAAAAAAAAAAAAAGGAAAAAAAAAGAGAGAGAGAGAGAGAGAGAGCACATGCAATGCTCAAAATTAACTGTTCTCTGCCTCATTGTTGTCATTGTATTGACTGTTGCAGAAAAGATGGATCATTTGTGGATACAGACAGTCTCTTTCTTTTTCTACACAGGGTGCTTGGAAATTGACAATGTGGTAATTATTTTATTTGTATTTTTTTTGGTCATAATAAGCCATAAATTGTCTTCATGCTGCTAAAAAACCTGTTCATCTGCCTCATTTCCTGTGCTGCTCAAAAACACACCACAGGGGGGTGCCAGGATATTTAAACACTAAGATCTAGTTGTTTAACAAACAAATCTGAAAACTCTGTGTGAATATAATATTCAAATGTTACATTATTTGTACATATTTGAATATTTGAGTCTCTCAGCATGCCAAAATCAAACTGCATTGTTGCATCCAACTGACAACTTTGTCTGCTTGATTATTGAAAGTGTATGAAAGAAATATTGGTAACACTTTAGAATAGGGAACACTTATTCACTATTAACTACAACTTTTCCCTCAATAAATTCCTAATTTGCTGCTTATTAACAGTTAGTAAGGTAGTTGTTAAGTTTAGGTATTGGGTAGGATTAGGGATGTAGAATAAATTAATTTAGAATAAGGCATTAATATGTGCTTAATTAGTACTAATAATTGGCTAATATTCTAGTAATATTTATGCTAATAAGCAACTAGTTAAGAGACCCTAAAATAAAGTGTTACCGAAATATTACATCTCAAAATAATCTAAACTGTTTTATATAATTTTATACTATAGTTATTATGGTATAGCTTAATTACTGCTATGTTTTAACAGCTTTAGAAATATGGATAACACTTTATTTTAGGGTCTCTTAACTAGTTTCTTATTAGCATGCATATTACTAGAATATTAGCCATTTATTAGTAGTAATTAAGCACATATTAGTGCCTTATTCTACATGACCTTATTCTACATCCCTAATCATACCCAATACCTAAACTTAACAACTAGCTTACTAACTGTTAATAAGCAGCAAATTAGGAATTTATTGAGGGAAAAGTCGTAGTTAATAGTGAATTAGTGTTCCCTATTCTAAAGTGTTACCGTATTTTTTATTATTTATATTACACTGATCCTTTTAGGACAATTTATGTTGAATTTAGGTGCATGAAGCAAGTTGAAAGTAGAGCCACCACAAATATAAATATATATATATAAATATACACAGTGCCCTCCAAAAGTATTGGAACACTGAAGACAAGATTGTTCTGTTGGCTGTGGAGTCAAGACATTTGCAAATATGATGAAAAGATGAATATGAGACAAAACTACAGAATGTCACATTTTATTATTAGCCATTTCAACACACACATGTTTTACCAAATAAAAAGAACAGCACTTTTAGAGTTCATCCCACTCATTGATGTGAGCATAAGTATTGGGACAGATGAACATAAGGCAGATACGTATAAAATATTAAAAGCTATTATTTAGTTGCAGATCCCTTGTGCACAATCACAGCAGTGAGTCGTGACCCATAGACATCACCAGACTCTTGGTCTCATCCTTTGAAATACTTTTCCCAGCCTTTAATGCAGCCAGTTCCAGTTGTTGCTTGTTTTGGGGAGTTTCTGCCTTTACTCTCCTCTTCAGCTGGTGAAATTCATGGTCAATCGGATTTAAATCTGGAGATTGACTTGGGCAATCTAAGACTTTCCATTTCTTTGCCCTTATAAATTCCTTGACTGAACTGGCAGGGTGTTTTGGGTCATTGTCCTGATGCAATATGAAGGACTTCCCAATGAATCTGGTGGCATTTTCTTGAATATTGGTAGGCAAGATGGTTTTGTACCCTTCCAAATTCATTCTGCTACTGTCATCATACATGAAGTCATCAGTAAAGTTGAGAGGGCCTGTTCCAGAGGCAGCCATGCATGCCCATGCCATGACACCACCTCCACCATGCTTTACAGATGAGGCTGTATGCTTGGGATCATTGCAGTTCCCTTTTTTCCTCCACATTTTTGCTTTCCCATCACTTCGATAAAGGTTCATCTTTGTTTCATCGGTCCATAAACACAGTTCCAAAACTCTTCTGGCTCACCTTTGTGCTTTTTTGCAAACTCTATAATCTTACCTTTCTGTTTTTGGAGCTGGTCAGAGGTTTGTATCTTGCTGTGTAGCATCTGTAATTCTGTGTCAAAGTCTCCTGAGGACAGTAGATTGTCAGAGCATCACCCCAGCTTTCTGGAAGTTGTTGGTGATTTTACAGACACGTCTTTTAGGGTTCATTTTCACAGCATTTATGATTTGTCTGTCATCAACTACTGTTGTTTTCTCAGCCGACCAGGTAGTTATTGGTTGCTGGTGTCGCTGGTGGTTTCCAAACTCTTGATTTCTCCATGCCCTTTGTTTTTGCTATAGCTCTAATTGACTTCCTCTCTTCTTTTAGCATCCAAATTGCTTGCTTTTCTCTCAAAGTCAGCTCCCTCATCTTCATCCTGGTTTGTGTGTGTCATCATCGAATGCAAGATTCAGAATGCAGAAGTAATGTATATAACTGATACGACACATTCCCTGCTTTTAATATCTGAAGAATTAATGCAACAGGACACAGCTGATTACTTAGAAAGACCTGTGAGGCAACTGTTCCAATACTTATGCTCACATCAGATAGGGGGATGAAACTCTAAAAGTGCTGAACTTCTTAGCTGGTAAAACATCTGTGTGTTGAATCACCCAATAATAAAATGTGACATTCTGTAGTTTTGTCTCGTATTCATCTTTTAATCATATTTGTAAATGACTTGACTCCACAGCCAACAGAGCAATTTTGTCTTTACTGTTCCAATACTTTTGGAGGGCACTGCATATGCCTTTACTTTCTACTAAAAAACAGGTTTAAATACTAGCACAAATCCATCACGTCTTCTGTGGAAGTCAGCAGAGAATCAATTGTGAGGACACAGAGCCTCTTCATGGGTGTTATCGATCTGCTCAACTTCTTAACAAAAACAAGTACAGCTTTTGGTCCAGACACTGGTTCTTGCATTTTATGCCCCAGAACTATATTTTGAGTGGTCAATGCTTGGCTATTATTAATACAAAACAGCAATGCCTTGGAGAAGCAAAGATTGAAAGGGAGACACAGTGAGGCACAGCTGACACCCTCATCCAGATCAATGCTCCAATCTATCATTGGAGAGAGGTCATTAGGTCCTAATATAAAAGATGCCCGTTTAATTTTTTCAGGACTATGTGAGATATTTAAGGAAAAAAGACGAAGAAACTGCTTTTTTTGCAGTTGGGTAAAAAAATTCAAACATGTGAAACAACTTGTGTTTTTGTGCACACATTTTTTGTTTTAAAGTTGTCATATAATGCTACATGCACTTTTACAAGTTGTTTGAACTGAAATGTGTGTTGGCAGTGTGTATAGACAACCACCCTATAATGATAAAAAATCCACCCAGTGTTTTTTTTTTTTTAATCTACTAAAATCTTTACCCCTTTCTCAAATCGAGCCGATCTCAGATGCCTGTCTGTGTGACGTCACAAGGACGGAGGCCCCTCCCACAATAGATTGATTGACAGTAGTATTTTAGCACAGACTGCACTGGTGTTTTACCTCAGACCCATCCCGAGTGAGTTGTCATCAGTTGTTTCACTGCTGGAGCAGATGTAAACAAGAATGACTCCTAAGCGATTGAGGTGTTTTGTTGTTGGATGTAATAATGAGCATAGCAGTCGTCATTTACTCCCGACATCTGAGCTGCTGAAGAGGATTAGGTTTTGTTCTGAAGGGAATGCGCCCTCCATCTACCTAAATGTACCTACAGGTGCTGGTCATATAATTAGAATATCATCAAAAAGTTGATTTATTTCACTAATTCCATTCAAAAAGTGAAACTTGTATATTATATTCATTCATTACACACAGACTGATATATTTCAAATGTTTATTTATTTTCATTTTGATGATTATAACTGACAACTAAGGAAAATCCCAAATTCAGTATCTCAGAAAATTAGATTATTGTGAAAAGGTTCAATATTGAAGACACCTGGTGCCACACTCTAATCAGCTAATTAACTCAAAACACCTGCAAAGGCCTTTAAATGGTCTCTCAGTGTAGTTCTGTAGGCTACACAATCATGGGGAAGACTGCCCAGGTGAAAAAGATGTAGTATTAAATGTTAATTAGGTTTTTAATGTACTTTATATTGCAGTAGGCCTACACGTGGTTATATTTTAAATATTTATGTATTTATAATTTTAATATTTGGAAAAGTATGATATTTCGAAAAACATTTTTTACATTTACAATGTACAAACCTTTGTCAAATATTACATTGAATGGCTCTGATTGGTTCGTATGATAATGAGCTCGCAGCAGAGAGCTTTGTAAATCAAATATGATGTGCATGCAAATGTCCCTTGAATGTGAATATAAGTCTAAATTTAAACAGTGTTATATTATATAGAGCGATCGTGTCTCTTTAGGGCGCTTGGAGGAAACCACGCAATGGATTACTTTGGCGATGTTTTTTTTTGCGATGAACTTTTTGAATCTTTGAATCTTTTCATCGGAGGGACATACATCTCTCAGATTTCATTAAAATATCTCCGCTTTTCTTTCGAAGATGAACGAAGGTTTGGAGCATAAGGGTGAGTGATGGCAGAATTCAAATTGTTTTGGGGGACCTATGAAATTAATTAGAAAATATGTAAGGGATAATCAACGGCTAGCTGTGCATTAAACGATTTGAATGCACGACTTGGAGGCGAAGAACCGCCCGACGCGCAGCGGAGTGCATTCAAATCATTTAATGCACAGCTAGCCGTTGATTATCCCATTTATGCCATGGTCATTTACCAGCATTCACATATTAAATATGTTAATAATATTTGTGCTGCAGTATTTGACCGGAACGATAAAAATGACGGTTATTTTCTCCAACTCCCCCAGAGTTAATAAGTTGAGTTTTACCGTTTTTGAATCCATTCAACTGATCTCTGGAGCTGGCGATAGCACTTTTAGCATAGCTTAGCATAGATCATTGAATCCGATTAGACCATAGCATCGCGTTCAAAAATGACCAAAGAGTTTCGATAGTTTTCCTATTTAAAACTTGACTCTTCTGTAGTTATATCGTGTACTAAGACCGGCGGAAAATGAAAAGTTGCGATTTTCTAGTCCGATTTGACTAGGAACTATACTCTCATTCCGGCGTAATAATCAAGGAACTTTGCTGCCATAACATGGCCGCAGCAGGCGCAGTGATATTACGCAGCGCCTGAAAGTAGTCCCCAGCTAGGTACCTAGTTATAATATAGCTGGGGACTACTTTCAGGTGCTGCGTAATATCACTGCGCCTGCTTCCGCAGCAAAAACACGAGCTTCTGCGAGCGTGTATGGCTTCTGGCTTCAGAACCTCACTGTGACTTCAGGTAAGATTTGTATTTAATTAACGTTTTGTCTGTACCAGTCGTGTTTTTGACAGATGCATTGGCAGAAAAAAATTAAATAAAATTAGTTAACATTAACATTCTTTTATTTGCAACATGAAGTATATTTATTTCTGATTTCCTGAACAATTTGGCTTCATTGTAATGAGGTTAATGATCTTTGAAAAACCATGATTATGAACATACAATTACTTTGTCTTGAGCTGATCAGCAAACTGTGGTAGTGTTGGTTGATTGGTGTCTATATTTGTTCAAGCTTGACAACCTTATGACTTTATTTTCTAATATATATATATATATATATATATATATATATATATATATATATATATATATATATATATATATATATATTTCTCATTACAGATAAGAACAAAGATTAAATTGTAAGAAGGGTTGCTTATAAAAGGATACAGTACATCTGAAACTGCTGAGGCTGGTAAGGTTTTTGACTATATTTCCGACCAGGTACATTGTTCTGTCATTCTTAAATAGAAAACAAATCATCAATCATCATTGGCTTTTTTTGTGTGTGTGCGTGTGAGAAATATTAACATTTGTTGTTTTTCAGATCAGCTGCTATAGAAGACAAAATGAAATCTGAGTGCAGAGACAAGCAAAGGAATAGTAAGTATATTTTAATGTCGTATCTCTTTGATTTTTGAATCAGGCCTAATAGAGGGGGATTCGGTCAATCTTGGAAGAAAAACGTTAGCAATGTGTCTATTCCAGGTGGCTAATTTGTGCTTCTTTTCAGTCATTCATGTAAAAATCTGTTATCTAATTTTGTTTCTGTTTTGTTTTTTTTTCCTAAAGCTGCAAGACACTACTGACTAGGCTGTGCCCAGGTCTCCGGAACCTGCGACGACGCTCCGCTCCATTGGTCCTTAGTCTGCGGCTTCGGATCCACCAGCTCTGTCTCCATCGGTCGGCCCCCAGATGTTGGCAGCCACACCATCTACATCTTGGATCCTCCCTCCCTCGACTCCGCCGTGTGTTGTCAGCACTGGGATGCTCTGGGTCTGTGCCATGTGCCAAACACCATCTAAGCCGCCAGGGCATCATCGTCATCCTCTCATCACCATCCCTACACCATCTCCTTGTCCACCTCCAAAACCCCTCCATCCCTCCCTATTCTGTTGCTTCTTCAGTCTTTGCACACACATCTATTCACTTTACATGTTTTTTTTTTCTTCAGAAAATTGCATTGTAATTTTTATTTATTCATTGATGTAAAATTCTTTACTTTTCAGTGATACAGGTATAACTGAAATGTTCTACAAATGGATAAGATGGCTCTTCCATAGTATTTCAGTCTTTTTCATTTATTTTTTGTATAATGTTTTAAAATGTACTTGTAGTAACACAAAAATACTATAAACATACTTGTATTTCAAGTGCATTTTTAATACATTTAATAGTATGTTTTTTTTTTTTTTTCACCAAAGTATATATGCTGCTGTACTTTTTTTAATGTACTTCATGAATATTTGTAATGTACACAATATATAATACATTAGTTTTCTAAATATCAAAGTGTACATGTGTGTGTATATATTGAAAAATATAATACTAATAAATATAATATACTAATAGTGTAATGCTAATGCATTTCTAATAAGCTGAAATACAATTGAAATGTACTTGAAGCACATTAAAACGATGCTTCAAATATACTTTACCTGTAGTTCATGAAGTATTAAAAGTACATTTTAAATGTATTTTTAAAAATACACTTAAATTGCACTAAATATACTTAAAGTGGTTCCAATTTAACACAATTTCAATATATTAAATATATTACAAATAGATTAAAATTGAACTTAAGCATATCTTGAAATATACTTAAAGTTGTTTCAAAATAATACATTTAATATGCAATTAGTACAGTATCATATAAATATATTAAGTGTGTCTGAAAAATCACAATTTAAATATATTTATTTTTCACCTGGGTGCTGACTTGACAGTTGTCCAAAAGACGACCACTGACATGTTGCACAAGGAGGGCAAGACACAAAAGGTCATTGCAAAAGAGGCTGGCTGTTCACAGAGCTCTGTGTCCAAGCACATTAATAGAGAGGCGAAGGGAAGGAAAAGATGTGGTAGAAAAAAGTGCAAGCAATAGGGATAACCGCACCCTGGAGAGGATTGTGAAACAAAACCCATTCAAAAATGTGGGGGAGATTCACAAAGAGTGGACTGCAGCTGGAGTCAGTGCTTCAAGAACCACTACGCACAGACGTATGCAAGACATGGGTTTCAGCTGTCGCATTCCTTGTGTCAAGCCACTCTTGAACAACAGACAGCGTCAGAAGCGTCTCGCCTGGGCTAAAGACAAAAAGGACTGGACTGCTGCTGAGCGGTCCAAAGTTATGTTCTCTGATGAAAGTAAATTTTGCATTTCCTTTGGAAATCAGGGTCCCAGAGTCTGGAGGAAGAGAGGAGAGGCACACAATCCACGTTGCTTGAGGTCCAGTGTAAAGTTTCCACAGTCAGTGATGGTTTGGGGTGCCATGTCATCTGCTGGTGTTGGTCCACTGTGTTTTCTGAGGTCCAAGGTCAACGCAACCGTATACCAGGAAGTTTTAGAGCACTTCATGCTTCCTGCTGCTGACCAACTTTATGGAGATGCAGATTTCATTTTCCAACAGGACTTGGCACCTGCACACAGTGCCAAAGCAACCAGTATCTGGTTTAAGGACCATGGTATCCCTGTTCTTAATTGGCCAGCAAACTCGCCTGACCTTAACCCCATAGAAAATCTATGGGGTATTGTGAAGAGGAAGATGCGATATGCCAGACCCAACAATGCAGAAGAGCTGAAGGCCACTATCAGAGCAACCTGGGCTCTCATAACACCTGAGCAGTGCCACAGACTGATCGACTCCATGCCACGCCGCATTGCTGCAGTAATTCAGGCAAAAGGAGCCCCAACTAAGTATTGAGTGCTGTACATGCTCATACTTTTCATGTTCATACTTTTCAGTTGGCCAAGATTTCTAAAAATCCTTTCTTTGTATTGGTCTTAAGTAATATTCTAATTTTCTGAGATACTGAATTTGGGATTTTCCTTAGTTGTCAGTTATAATCATCAAAATTAAAAGAAATAAACATTTGAAATATATCAAAATATCCAGCTTCACCTACAGAAGAAGTGAGTACAAGGTTTTTTAAATGAATCTTTGCAAATGGCCTTTCCTAATAATGTGCTAATTAGCAAGTTTCACGATGAAAGCGGCTAAAGTAAACAGTCCCTCAGAGAGCGGCTCAGAAGAGAGGGGCGGAGTCAGCAGAGCTCATTAACATTTAAAGGAGAATGACACAATATGGCTTGCTCTGAAAAGAGCTGTTTTTGACAGGGTAAAAAAGGTGTTTTTTACACGACCAATGAGAAATTTTAACCAAACGATGTTACAGACTTTTCATTAAGACTCTAAAGAATAATATCAACTTGTGGAAAATGGGCATTATATGACCCCTTTAATATTAAAAATGACCAACAAACATTAGCAGTTACACATACTACTACATGTTGGAAAACAGAATGTGGAACATAATATAGTAGTCAGCATTTGAAGTGGATCAAAAAAGCTCATCAAAGTTGTCCTAAGACAAGAACACAGTTTGGTTTTAGGTTTTAGGACAACTTTGATGAAAGGTTTTGATCCACTTCAAATGTTGACTAGTGCACATATTATGATTACATGTTTTTAAAACCAACAAAAATGCATTAGAAAAATCAGTATTAGTCTTTTGAGGGTTGTCCTCGACCTTTCTCACTTCACACTGCTTTACTGGGCACTGCTTTTTGGAGAAGATGTTTAATAATTTCTACCACTGCTAATACAATTCAGTGTGTGCTTCTCTTTGGTAGTACAGCTTTCTGAATAATGCTTTTGTGTTTTATATATACTGCTAATGCAGTCAGCTGTATGTGTATGTGTATGTGTGTGTGTGTGTGTGTGTGTGTGCATTTACAATTGACTTGATCATTGATGAGAGTCTGCAGGTCAATAGAGCTTATTAAGAAAGCCAGACTCTCAGTCTTCATTTAGATTGATTTGTGTTGCAGAAAGGGAGAAGGCTTGTGTGGACAGTAATGAACAGCAATAATAAACTATTACGTAAACACTGAGTCATTTGTTTCAGGAACATTTATGAAGATAACACGAATGCCACATATGATACAATCTCCCACTTTCATCAGGAACAGCATTTACATGAACAACATGTCCTATAAAAATGAGAACAGGAGAAAGATGATTTTTTCCCACTCAGGAAAGAAGGTAAATATTTGTATTATCTAAATGTGCCATCAGTGGGCAGTAGCTTTAAAAGTTAGCTTTAAAGGGGTGGTTTACTGTTTTTTTTCTAGGCTTGATTGTGTTTATAGGGTGCAGTCTAACATGTGTTCATGCTTCGTTTTTTTAAAAACGCATTATTTTTCATATAATTGACCTTTATTCCACACCGCTCTGTACCTTCTCTGACAAACACCTCGATTATTTCCTGTTTTTACGAAGCCCCTCCCTCAGAATACGTGATGGGCTCTGATTGGTTAGCTGGCTCAGTGTGTTGTGATTCCAAGTATAGGTCTCTGCAGCAAAGTAATGGGAGTTACCAGATCGGGGCGTTTTTTGACCATGTTACTTGATTGGCTGACGTCATAGTGACGGTAGGTTTAGGGGTGGGGTTAGAAACACCCAGCAGCTTGAAAATGCCTAGCAATTCAGAAACACCCACTTTTGCTCTGCAGAGACCTCAATCTCCAAGATTCACTAAACCGCCGATCTAAATGTCCCGCCCCTCAGCTCAGCGGAATGTGCTCCGGTTGTATTGTAAACAATGGCGTCTTCTATATTGCTTATCAATTTGAGCCCGATTGAGCCGCAGATGATATTAGTGAAGAGGATCGCGCAGAACCTGTGCAGGCACGGCTCTTAATGGTATGTTTGTTTGTTTGTTGTCTCATACTTTTAGATAAGCTGTTATTAAAGCTTTAATACAGCACAGCAACCGCACGCGCGTCCATGTATAACGCTTCTCATTGCTGTGTGAAAAAATTTATATAATTGGAACAGTTTGTTGGAGCTGATCTGACGATCTGAATGAGAGAGAGAGAGAGAGATGCAGAGCAGGATGACGCGAGGAACAGTATTAAGAAGGCTGTTTTAGAACATTAATTTTGAAACTTGTGAATCCATTAGAATCGTTAGAAGACAGAATCGCGATTCATATATGAATAGATTTTTACGTGCACCCCTAGTTTTCTCTTCCTCTTCTCTAAAGCAGCACAGCATGGCCTCGCCCCCTTCCTTACATGTTCCTGAGGGCGGGGTTTATCTGGGTCCGTGAGACCCCCTTATTGATGTAATTTAATTTTTAAATGAAAAGCGCATCAAATTACTTAATCGTTGACTTGTATCTTTTTTTGTAACAATTAAAAAAGTTTACGTTGAAAAGTTTAATTGTACGGTTTACAGTTGATCTTGGTGTCAGTACATTTATATTGTTCACTTGGAGACTAGGCATGTTTGAGATCAGGAATCAGAATTCAGTGTTTAATGTCCATTAAAACCAGAATTATGTTTAATGAACAAGAAGCTGTCCCTGTGCATGACAAGAAAACATGTAATTTGTAAGTGTTTGTGGTTTGTAGATCAGTTCATCTTATTCTGCATCCGTTCTCAATGTTTCTGAGCAGTGTTTAAGTAAACAAACTATTGCCTTTAAAAATAATACCTTTAAAGTATATCTTAAAATATGTCATAATGTGTATGTTTCTCACATGTTCTTTTGCTAATTCTAAAATGTCTTACAGTTGATTCCAGCTGGTCAATGCTAAAAACAGGAAAGAAACATTTAAGAAGTTAAAAAGTCTGCTCAAGTTAAGGCTTTATGGTTAAATAGCTTACGTTACACAAGGCAGTAAATGCACAGCTAGCAAAAGGAAATTAAATAAGGCAACCACAAATGTTCCATGGTAAACCACCTTCAACGTGATTGGTGTGACACCAGAGCAGTTGACAGAGTTGTAAAATATATACATATAATCAGTCCCTTAATTCCCAGGGAACTGAACCCATGACATTAACACGGATAGTGCCATGTTCTATTGTTTGAGCTGCAGGAATGTTAGATTTATAACATTTTCTTAGAGCTTTTTTCCTTTTTGCTGTAATATGGTGTATTAAATATTCTTTATATGGCCTGTGGCTGTTGTTGATAGAATGAAAAGTCTGCTGTGAGTCTACTGTGGACTAAGTAACTCTTTGTGCCAAAAATCTAAACAGTAACAGAGCAAAGAATGTTATATATTGTATAGGACCAACCTTTGAACCAATTAAATAATTATTTAAATGCATTTAATTTATAAATAATTTACTGTATATATTTTAAACACATATCATAGTACTCTTAGAAGAGTTCTGATAATTCTTACTAGTTTTAGAAAACAAACCAGACATTATTATTATTATTACTGGCTTGTTTAAAATGCATATGCATATATCTTAATAATGCATTCTATTTTATTTAGCTTTGTTTTAAGACGAAGGTGGCCATTAACAGAAAATTTCTACTTAAAGCAAGCCCCTCCTTAACTGTTCTTTACAGAGTCAACACACACAAATATACAAAAAGAGTTACCAGACATCAACATCAGACATCTCATTTCAGGTAAGATATTTTATAAATTGACATCAATGTTCTTTTTTTATATTGTGTGTTTACTGTATATACAATTTTTGATACAGCCATTTATTTTTATTTTTTTTGACAAAATATCTTTTTTAGTGTAAGTTGTTGCTCATTTATTGCGTGGTGCTAAAAACTCAGTTTAAATGTTTTTTGATTTGTTAGAACATTAGGCTGGACAAAGGTATCTTTGTCAAAAAGCTGTTAGCAACTCTAAAAAAATATTGCATTTGGAACAGTAAAAGACTAAAAAAATGCTATGGTAAAAGAAAATATTATTTTGTTAAGGGTAAATTCCCTAACGCTATACAATGAACTGTAATAAATCTAATAGGATAATTAATGTAATTTTATAGCAAAATAGTGTTCAATTCATGGGAGTGAAAATGACAAGTCATTTTATAATTTACAGTGAAAGACCATAAATTGACATTCCCAGAACTGCCTGTGACGCTTCACATTTGGTGTTTTTACATTGAAATGACTGTTTCTTCTTAGTTTTATGTTACATCTCATGTTGTTAAATTAATGTTTAGCACATTTTGTAATTGTGTAAAGATCTGTGTTACCATGATGGTGTTGTGCACCTACTATTTGTTAGTATTTACCTCAGCTTGTGTGATGAGCTTTGATTCATCGTGGGGTTTTCTCATTACCATCTCTGTTTTTGTTGGTTGCCAGTTTATTACAAAGATATGAAACAGAATTTAGTACTTCACTTGGTTGTTATTTTGTCTATGTATGCATGCATTTATTTATTTCTGCAGTGTCTGATTAACAGAGATATTTTTGTCCTCTTTAACTAGTCATCATTTCTCCTGAATGCAAAGTACTTTGCTCACATTTCTTATTGAACTTGCACAATATAAACATGCTTATTACAGAAATCCAAAACTTTTCTAAGAATGGAAAGCAGCAAGGTCATCTCAACTGACAAACCTACAGTTGTCATCGAAGTAAATCCACAGGTGATACAAGACACTGTTATTTTTGTTGATGGACACGAGGCCGGAGGAAAAAATCACAATACGGCTCTTAAAGGATTTTTCAAAGCACAACCAAAGGCACTGGGGGTAATGCATTTAATGATGACTTTCAAAATATGGTTTTGGGAATGTTCTATTTCATTTCTTCTAGATCACTGTATCCAAACACACATTTTATGCCATCATGAATAAAATACCTGACCTATGTGTGCCCTCTAGACTGTCCAGATAATGATTGGAACGATGGTCTTCATACTTGGTATTGTACTTACCTCCAGTGTCTACAATTATTCTGCGATTCTTGACTATAGTGGCATAAACTACTGGGGGTCTCTTATTGTAAGTTTTACTTAATGGTTTTGCTTTATTGATTCTCATTTTAATTTCCAGAATGACCTATAAATGTCCTTTGTTTGTTTTTCTCAGTACATCAGTGCTGGCTCTTTGTCTGTTGCTGCGCAGAATAAACATCATCCATGTGTGGTATGTACATAACCCCGACTGATTCGGCTGAACCCCGACTGACACATTATAGCACATTGTTTTTAATGCATTTTCCCACTAGTATTAGTTGTAACTGTGCATTTTAAATCACCTCAGGCTGTCATAAATGTAGAAGTTCAGATATCATCTATTAGCAAAGATTGGTTGTCTCACTGTAGCTTGTAAAGCACCAAAAAACTGGACCAGTGATCAAGATTGCAACTAAATTTGCCTCAACTAAACGAAAGGCTTGGGATTGGGAAGAGTTTTTTGCTTTATCATCTGTAACCCAGTGTTTTGCCCAATGTATATCTAACTTTGATATGTTTTCCCAGTATTTGTCTACTCCAAATGAGCTGTTTTTAAATCTCCAACATATCACTATGTAGATTAGAGTCTTTAAATGCAATAGGAGTCTTTTCAAATTTACTTCAGAATTATTATAATAACATCCACTTTGTTGGTCCAGTAGAAGTAAATAAGAAAAGATGTTATACAACCCAACCCCCATGACTTTTTAAGTGGGTCTTATCTACTTCAAATTAATTGCAAGTTTCAAGCCTTTTCAATGATCCTGATCCAAAGCCTGTTCTTTGAGTATTAAAAAATACTCCTAGTGGTCTGAAAGTAGTACATTCTGTTCCTGCAGGTGAAAGCTTCTCTTGGAATGAATGTGTTCAGTGCCATAACTGCAGGGATGGCCATTCTTCTGATGGGCATACAATTAGCTATAATATCAATGGATCATCCAAGTTTATATGTTGAGGTATTATATTCACAACGATCAATATTTTGTATTCATGTTTAATGTGCATTAATTTGTTTTTAGTTTTTTAATAGCTGTTATTTACTTAAAGGCACAGTTGAAAATTCTGTCATTATTTACTCACTCGTGTATGACTTCAAACCTGCATCAGTAGAACACAAATTCTACACATTCTGAAGACTGTAGTGGTCGCTCTGTAACATACAATCACATTGACTGGGGGCAAGACATTTGAAGTTAACACAAAAGCAGCCCATATGATCTGTGCACTATATTCCAGGCCATAAGATAGCATTGTGTGAGAAACAGGCTGAGATTTAAGTCATTATTCACTGAAAATTATTATTATTAATATTTTCAGTTCTCAAAATCATTCAGCTTTGTCTATGAATCTGACTTATCCTATTTCTCAATTTCAAGATCTGATCCCATTGCAGGAAAAGGCTCAGAAGCAGATTTTTAAGTAAATAAAAACGTGCATATCAGTATATTCTGATTGTTGAGATACTCTCGTCTCTCATAATTAGCTCAAAAATGATTCCTGCTTCAATATACTTTTTATTCAATTTTTGTAGTATTTTACTATGCGGGTCATTGGAATATTGCTGGCATTCACCATTCCTCAGTTCATCATCTCCATCTGTATCTCAGCATTTGCCTGCAAAGCCGCCTGCAACAAAAACTCTACAGTGGTCAATGTGGACTAAACTAGGTAAATGATTTTTCCCTGGTAAAAATAAAGTGTACTTGAATGCTCTAAAAACTACTTAAATACAAGCAAGTACATTTGTAGTACATTCTTATTTTTTGTGTTAAATAAAACTGTAAATGTTATACACTATAAATACACTCATTAAAAGTATATTTCTACTTCAGTAGTAACTTCCACTAATAGTAGCAAAAACCACTGATATTTAAACTGATTTTTAGTACATTGAAATAAAGTTCAAATACCACATAAATATACAGAGGACTTTTATTAGTGTATTTCTTAAAAGTGTGCTTTGAATGATTTAAAAATAAGTTCAATGTTAATACACTTTTATATAGTTATCCTAAGTTTAAATTAAATTGATTATATTTAAAATATATTAGTAATGTAATAGTTATAAATACATTTTCCTAACTGTGCTACTTAAGTACATTTAATATAAATACACTAATAACACTTGCATTAACACTTAAATTGATTTTAAGTGTAGTCAGATAAAGTACCAAAAGTGTTTTATAATTGCATTGGTTAAAAGTGTGCTACGACTGCTTTACATACAATTTTAGTGAATTTTTATATATACTATCACTAAGTTCTATTTGGATTTTCATGAAAAATACAGAAGAAATGTAGTAAAACCCTTTAGGTTACTGTGCTTAGGCTACTATAAATGCACTAATAACTTGTGATTGGATTATTCATTCATATGTCTTTAGATGTGTGAACTTCACAGTTTAACAGTAAGTATACTTTTAGCATAAAGTAGGCTACTTGAAGTGCTATATTTTTAATGTGGAAAACAAGTGCTACTAAATGACATGGTAATAGTTTACATGATTGTTCTATTTAAAGACACCATAAACATGTAGCTATTTAAATGTGTCATATATCATATAAAGGGAATGTTAACATACAGTAATTGCAATACATTTAAAATGAATTATTTAACCTATAAAAATACGTGGGCAATACATTTTGTATGTATTCATTATATGTTGATCTATGTATGATGAGTATATTTAAAAGTATATGAAAGATGGTACCTTTTATTTATTTTTTATTTATTTATTTTTTTTACAGAAAAAGTATGTTAAAAGCACATTTTAGTTAAAACTGATAGACTGATAGACTAAGTCTCTTGTGTACTAATATATCTAATATGTTTGTTACTTCCAAGGGACTCACAGTGAGAAGATCCTACAGTCCAAAATCTGGGAATTAATATCTCAAATTATTGCTCCTGATTTTATTTATTTATTATTTTTTTTAATTTTTGAATATTTTGTTATATATATATATATATATTTAAAATGTTTACTTTTGCACCAGGCAAGGCCCATCGTTTTGCCATGTATTTTCATTTCATGTTTTCATGAGTTGTTCTAACTCATCAGAATAATAGATAATCAGATATAGATATTTATATATATATATTTTTATTTTTAAACTTTGGTGCTATGATAGTGATAGAGGGGAGGGAGTGGAGGTAAAATATAACACTTTATATTTAGATCCCCTTTAAAGGGTTTATAAAGGTGTTTATAAATGACTAATAACTCATTTACAAATGCATTATAAATAATTGATAAGCAGATACAACTGCATGAATAAAAAGCTTGACTTTGCACAATACCTGCCAAATAGTGAGCCATTTTGGTAACACTTTATAATAACTTTCATTAATAAATCATTAACAAACATTATGTAATGCTTAATAAATCATTTGTTAATATATATTCACATCTAGAAATGTGAAATAATACGCTTGTTAATGTTTACTAATAAATGTATTATACATTACCTAATAATTAACATTTCATGTAAATTAAAATGCTTAAAAATGTCATTAAACTTCTAATTCATATGATCATGCACATCTTGAAAACACTTGCTGCTGTTGAGGTGTGATACGGGTATAAGGTTAGGAACAGGTTTGGTATGGGCAGGTTTAAGGGTTGGGTAAGGGGTCAGCAGTGTACAGGGGTCAATTTAATTACTGTAAGGGAACACAATTCAGTCTGTTTATATTGCATTGTTTTGATAAATGATAATTTAAGTATTTTCTTGAAAAAGTCAGATGTATGATTCAAGGAATATTATGTTTAATGATTCACAATAGTATACTAATGTAAGTGTTGAGGCAATAAAAACATGTTTTGCACCCAAATTACAATGTGTGTAGTGTCTTTAACAAGCATTTAGCTAAACTTAACTAACAATCCTTTACACAAACGTTGTTACAGTAGCTAAAAGTCCAGTGGCAATAAAGATGCTAAGAAAATTGTAAATTGTAAAAATGTTTATAAACATTTACAAAGGATGAATAGTCTCAACTTTAGATTGGATACTGCAAAAACATGAACAAATGATTAATAAATGATTTGCCAAGATGTGAAGATAGGGTAAATTCCGGTCATTTCGGACAGTTTTTGCCATCGAAATGGCTGCTCATAAAGGTACTAATGATCAGTAAATGTTTGTAAACATTTACAATTTATTAATAGTTTCCACTTTAGATTGGGTACTGCAAAAAAATGGATTATTGTAATGCAGGCTAGAGCCTAGATGCCTAGATCTGGTCCCGGGGTCCAGTGTCCCTTTAATTCATGTGACAGTCATTGCTCAGGTGATATTTCAGTTTGTTGAGTTTTGATGATTTAATTCAAAGTTGGTTCCTTCTGGAATTAATTAAGAATTAATTTAAGACCTTTACTGATAAATGAGTGCCCAACTACAGGATTATTGTGTGTGTTGGAACATGTCTGCTGGTGCTTCTTTAATCAGAGATTTTATTATTATTATTATTTTTTTTTTTTGTTCTCAGATGGTCATAATTTATGCTACTTTGTAGTTTTAATCTGTATGTAAATCCCTTTGATTTTTAAGAGGAAGGACATCAACATAATCCTTCAAAGTATAAAGTGAGCTCATATGACACAAGCTCCACCTTAGCGGTTCTTCACAGTCCACACACACAAAGATACACCAGAAGAGTGATCAGACATCCACATCAACTCATTTCATTTCAGGTAAAATATTCTATTTATCATTTAACATAATTTCATTATGAAGCCTGTATTTATATGCACACATTGATACACATCAATTAAAAATAACCATCGTCTTTTTGTGAACTTTCACACCAGCAATTGTTTTAGTGTAATTTTTTGCTCATTTATTGATATACTGGTAACACTTTACAATAAGGTGTCATTTGTTAACATTAGTTAATGTTTTAACTAACATGATCAAACAATGAACAATGCATTTATTACACTATTTATTCATCTTTGTTAATGTTAGTTAATGGAAATACAGTTGTTCATTGTTTATTCATGTTAGTTCACAGTGCATTAACTAATGTTAACAAACACAACTTGTGATTTTAATAATGCATTAGTAAATGCTGAAATTAACATTAACTAAGATTAATAAATGCTGTAGAAGTATTGTTCATTTTTAGTTCATGTTTGCTAATGTTGTTAACTAATGAACCTTATTGTAAAGTGTTACCGATATACTATACTAATAAAATTAAATGTAAGTGAAGTTTTGTGATTTTCTTTTTTTCTTTCTTTCTTTTTTTTTTGGATCTTTGTCAAAACTACTCTATATTTTTATCTTAAGTGTTTAATCAAGGTGTTATATGAGTATACATTACAGTGATAACATTTTAGCTGTTCATTCTTTCTAGCTTTACTTTTTATAAATTTCTTTCTTCTGCGGAACACAACAATTTTTCAATAATGTTGGTAAGAAAACAGGGTTACACTTTATTTTAAGGTGTCCTTGTTACAGTGCAATTACACATTTAAGTACTGAGTAATATTAATTAACTACATGTACTTACTAAGGTTAGGATTAGGCTTTGGCTTGGGGTTACTTGCATGTAATTATGCATAATTTACTGCTATTATAATAGTAAGTACATGTAACATGTAACAAGGACACCTTAAAATAAAGTGTTACCCAGTAGCTGGTAGCCATTGACTTTCATGATATATAATGTATATATGTATATGTATATGTATATATATATATATATATATATATATATATATATATATATATATATATATATATAATATTTATTTCTTTATTTAATTTAATTTATTTTTTACAGTAGCTACCATCAAAGGCTTGGTTACCAACATTCTTCAAATAATTATTTTGTGGTTAACAGATAAAAGAAACTCATACAGATTTTGAACAACTTGATGGTGAGTAAACAATGACAGAAAATTTTTATTTTTGTGAACTTTCCCTTTAATTGCAGGTGAAAACTTTGCCAAGAATGGAAAGCAGCAAGGTCATGTCCACTGACAAAGCTACAGTTATCATCCAAGTAAATCCACAGGTGACACAAGGTACTGTTATTTGTGATGAACAGCAGGCCAGAGGAGCTTATCACAATACTGCCCTTAAAGGATTTTTCAAAGCACAACCAAAGGCACTAGGGGTAATGACAAATTATAATTATATATGATTTTGGGAATATTTTAGTGTCATATTGTCTTCTGTGATAAAATGAACAGAAAATAAAACTGTGTTGTCATATGTCCTGAAGTGAATAGATGTGTGTCAGTCTGATTGCTTTCAGACTATAGTGCATAAAACATTATTGTAGCTTTCCTTTGTGTGTATGTGTTTTCAAACATTAATGATGCCATTGTGGATAAATAAATAAATAAACAAACAAACAAACATTTGACCCATATCTGCCCTGTCTAGACTGTCCAGATAATGATTGGAGTGATGGTTTTCCTATTTGGTATTGTACTCACCACCCATCCCTACAATCGCATGAGCCCAACTATTTTTATCATTTGTGGCATCACCTACTGGGGATCCCTTATTGTAAGTTTCATTTTCTAGACTTTGCCTTCTAGTTTCTTATTCTAATTCCCAGAATGAACTTTAACATGTCCTGTGTTTTTTCTCAGTACATCAGTGCTGGCTCTCTGTCTGTTGCGGCGCAGAATAAACTTCATCCGTGTGTGGTATGTACATATAATGTGCTGGAATCAGTGGGTGAGAACTCTTCTTCTGTCACATTGTTTATAATGTAATCATACACTATTATTCACATTACTTTTTTAAATGATATGCAGTTGATGTGTAGTTACACCACTAAAAGCATGAAACAAGTTTTTATCATCAGTTCTTTGAGTAAAGACTACATGTCGTCGGGTACAATGGGGCTACGAGGTAAAAGGACATTGTGATTTTATTTTCAAACTCTTAAACACCAAATAGCAACAAAAGCAACATAATTTTCTTTATGATTTTAGGAGATTTTAGCCACCCTAATACATTTCCGTAAACAGAATAAAATGCAACCACAAAACTTTCCATGATAAACTCACAGAAGTCTGAAACACGAGAACCTTTTACCACTAAAAGGATGTGGACTAAAAGAACATCCGACTCATTTTCAGTTTGCATAGTTAAAAACTGTTCAAGCCATTTTACATGTGTAAACCAATATTATAACTATATGTCACCTTTTAAGCATCAACCTTTCTTCCTGTAGGTGAAAGCCTCTCTTGGAATGAATGTGATCAGTGCCATAACTGCAGCGATCGCCATTACTCTGATGTCCATAGAGATACATATCATTTCATCGCCCTATCCACGGTGCTACGATCCTACTGACTCTGACATTTGTTCAAAATTTAAGGTACTAAATGTACAATTTGCAATACTATATTAATATGTTTTGTTTCAATTTGTTTTTAGTTTTTAATTGCTGTTTTATTTGGTTAAATGAATAGTTCAATCCAAAATGACAGTTGTGTCGTCATTTACTAATTTTACTAATAGAGATCATGCTGGTCATTCTTTTCCATACAATTATAATGACTATGGACTGGAAATTTCATGCTTCAAAATGACATAAAAGCACAGCTAAAGTATCATAAAAATGAAAAAAATGAAATAAATAAATTGGTCCATGTGACTTGTGCACTAGATATGTTCCAAGAGTTTGAAAGCCATATGATGCCTCCTTATTGTAATGTAAAAATACTGAGAAATTCAGAAATTTAAACTGTTTTCATATGGGCATGTTGTTTTCGTATGGACAATTTCTTTATTTCCTTTTTTTAGAGCTATGATATGGGGATCACTGGAGTATTGCTGGTGTTCTCCATCCTTCAGTTTATCATCTCCATCGTTATCTCAGGATTTGCCTGCAAAGCCACCTGCAACAACGACTCTACAGTGGTCAATGTGGCACTAAACCAAGTAAATGATTTTTAGTTGTTAATGATGTAATTACTATAATTATATAATTAATGATAGTAAGATAGTAAGATTTATCCAAGCATGTATTTTAATTTACATTAAACAAGCCACAACCACAATGGTAAAGCTAGCAGAATGAAAAGGAATTATAAAGTGACCATAATATGGTTGTCACGCTCTGCTGTGTTGGAGACGAAGGAGATTCACATTCAACTGTCTTTATTACTCCAAATAAAGTCAAACAGGAACAAGCAGGAAACACACACGTAGCAAGGGGGTTTGACGTACAATACCGGAACCAAGACTAAGGAACAGACAGGAACTAATATACACATGATAATTAAACACAGGTGAAACTGAACGAACAATGTTTAACTAATAAACTACTGAAAACAGGAACTAAAGGTCAAAATGGAACTAAACAGGAATACACATGTGACAATGGTCCACTGTAAACTGTATTTAATCTACTACATAATATAAAAATAATAATATAATAATAGTCTACTATTATATAATAATAATCTTCAATAGTCTAGTTCAATTTACAATTAACTTCTTTAAACTTGTATTGTTGAAATGTCGTTATGCTACATATAACATAACTTATTTACTCCTAATTAAAAAAAACAACAGATTTTATTGATTTCTTTCCCAAATTGCTCTGACTATGAAATATGAGACATACGGCCCTGATTTCCGCGATGCGGAAAACGCGGACTGGATCATAGAATCCAGTCATAAAAATGGAACTCCTATAGACCCTTTTTCTGTTAGTAAACAATGTGACGTTTTTCTGTGGGCGTGGCTTAGCTGGATTCCACTGACCGCTTCACTAACGCTAGCTATGAAGTTTGTTTACCTTGTTTTTTTAACAATGGCTGGAGAAAATCCGATTTTACCTGCATATGTAAGGTCACTCACTGTGCAGGACCATTATTGTTATTTAAATAAGTTAACTTTAACGGACAAAGTCAGATTGGCCGACCCTATGCTCATGGATGGACGATCTGACAGGATTAATGTTACCTCCGATTGAGTGACTCGTTAGAGAAACCTGACGAGTAGTAAAGAGAAACTCACCTGTGTCTGTCTAGTCATGAAGATGTACATTTCAACTTCAGCAGGCTCTTTTTACAGCTAAACGTTACGTGAGAGTGAACTGCATGGGCCAAAATACAAAAAGTTAAACATTCAACGTGATGATATATTATTTGAAGATGTATGTAACTTATCATGGCCAAATAGTTATTTTAAAATATATACATCCTGTAAATTATGTAAATTAAATTTACAATACTTTACATACAGTACATTTAAAGGAAGATGTGAATATTTTCTAGAAATAAAAATTCCAGAAATTAATTTTGAACTTTCTATATTTGATTATTCTTTCTTACTAAGTTCTTAGAAAGTCCAGCCACTATCAATCACAACAATATATATTAGATTATTACCCAGATAGCACACGTACGTCTGCAAGATGTCTGTTAAAGATCTCTTGATCTGGAAAGCATCTGCTGTCTACAAACGTCTGACAGATGTCTTTCAGATGTCAGTTTTACATACATTCTGAATCATAAACATCTTAAAGACATCTAATAGACGTCTATTTGACATCTAAAAGGAGATGTCCAATAAACGTATTGCAGATGAGCAAACACTCTAAAAAATACGTCTTGCAGATGTAAATGCAGACATCAAATAGACGTCTCCTAGATGTACGTGTGCTATCAGGGTGCCGAGCGCGGGGTTTTTTTCAAGTGCAGAATCACCTCTAGTCCGCTTTAACATGTTAAATTCACTGAACAAATGTGCATGGTCTGAGTAAGTAAAACGAGCATTGTTTTGTTTTTAGACAATATAGCCAACATGAAGTACATTTTTAAAAGCCATTTTAATGCTATTCCTTGATAAACTTTCCTATTGTTTTTGACTTGTTTTAATATGTTGGCTATATGAAAATGAAGAATTCTGTCAGTCTATTGATTGATTTTCCATTTCTGCATTGCTCCAGCTGATCTGAATAAATAAGCTATGCACTGGTTTATGTTGAGTGTATGCTTTTCCTTATTTTCTGTTTAACGACCGCCTAAAATTAAATGATGATAACGTGAGGCAAGCATACGGCATAATCGTGACCTATTTTTAGCAGATTTCATTGAAGGATTTGACAGTGTGATGCAAAGATTAAGTATGTCAAGTGTAGGCTGTTATACATGCAGTGTTTTTTTTCTGTTGCCATTTTTTTGAGGTTTCTAGCTTTCAGACTAGTCGGATACAAAACTTCAGTTTAAACGACAGTCAAATTAGTCGTAGCGCACATTATTTTTCATTTAGGAGTCACTGTCATATTGTTTGTGGTCAAAACAGACTGGAGACCTAGTTGCATAAAATTATATTTTTATGAAATGAACGTAGGCTACTGTATTTCATTTAAATAATGTTTTTCTTAATCTTTGGTATTTTGAGGGGATTTCATGTTACTAATATTCACAATTAATATTTTGCCACCACGTTGCGGAGTTCCACCTGTACCTCAAGGAAGAGAAATATCAGTTTTATCAGTTCAAAATCCAGTTTCTCAGCTACAACATCAGTCAACATGGCACCTTCATGGACGAGAGGAAGGTGGATACCATCCGCAACTGCTCAACTCCCACCATAGTGAAATAACTTTCTGTAAAGAACTGATTCCTGGGATTTGCTAACTTCTTTGGCCACTTCATCTTCAGTTTCAGTTCCATCACCAGTCCACTAACCTCTCTGCTCCTTGGAAAGGACTGTTTCTGTCCTGGTCTCCTGCAGCCATAGAGGCCTTTGAGAAGCTGAAGCAGGCCTTTAGCACAGCACCACACTTAGT
Source organism: Onychostoma macrolepis (assembly GCF_012432095.1). Classification (NCBI taxonomy): domain Eukaryota; kingdom Metazoa; phylum Chordata; class Actinopteri; order Cypriniformes; family Cyprinidae; genus Onychostoma; species Onychostoma macrolepis. Next base: position 18,182,633 of record NC_081159.1, on the reverse strand, counting down.
CCATTGTCATCCTGACAAGCCCTTCACTGTTGAAATGGATGCCTCCACCACGGTGCTCTCTCAGCAGTAGGGGACCACTGGGCACTTTTTTTGTACTCAATTTCATTTCCAAATCTCCTATCGTCCAGGCTACAACATTGTAAAGGCACATGCCCTGTCAAGAATTCATTCTCTTGATGATGACTGGGCTGAAATGATCATTTCCCCATAGGAGAAAAGCAGGAAAGCACTGGGAGGTCTCCAAGATATTTATGGGCTTCGTACCAGATTACTGTATAGTATTTTTTACAAATGGATTATCTGTCCTTTTTTTTAGTTCTTTAAGGGGTGCTGAATATAAAAATCTGTGAAGTGTCAAGTCTTTAGCGGCCAACTTTTCAAAAAAAAAAAAAAGTAACATAACTTTAATGTGCTATTTATATTTGATGTAACTAAATTATGTACATTTTAGGTTACCTGAGAAAACATTTTTTTTTTACAGTATAATGCACTGCCGTTCAAAAGTTTGGGATCAGTAAAGTTTTTTAAATAAGTTTCTTATGCTCATCATGGCTGTATCTATTTGATAAAAAATACGGAATATTATTTCACAAAATAATATTGTCACAGAAGAGGAGCAGCGCCAGATGTCCAATATCAAATCACCAAGTTAGTCCGGTGCGTAGATCCAAAAAACAAAACGCAGAGCCAGCAGAAAATAAGATCCGCACACGGTTATATGCCGGGTTTACACCTCCTCAAAAAATCTTTTATTCAATGCTTCATCAGAGGCCATAAAAAAAAAAAAAAAAAAAAGATTTCGAGACAAAGCCCTTAATCAGTGCCACATTGGATAGTGTGCACACTACAAACCATCAATATTAGCCGTGGACATCATAATATGCGCGCAGGCACAAAAGAGCATCATACAATGAACCCAGTCGATCGTGTCTCCCCAGTGCATTACTCTCCAACCCACCCCACTGCAAACGCGCATAATGTTATCCAACGAGATGAAATGAACATGACACGAGTGTGTTTATTCTCGACTTTTTTCTCGAAATATAACGAGTTTTTTCTCGTAATTTAATGAGTTAATTCTAACATTTTATCTCGACTTTTTTCTCGCAATTTAATGCAATTTAGAAAGTTCAGTGAGTCACCTCATCAACTGCTGAATTCAAATCTGCTTTCTGGAGCGGAGCCAGATCAGACGCACGAGCGCTTGTCATATTATCACAAATATTCAGTGTTTTCAACCATATAATGCTTATTTTAGGTTTCAGACATTTAAATACACATAAGTACTAGCAAAACCATACATTTATAGTTTGTAAAATACACGCTGATGTCTATGGAAGCAGCAATAATGATCCTTACAAATATAATCTGACTACATGTTTTATTGATATCATATACAGATTGTGTAGATAACTTTAAAGTTTACTCTGCTCTTCTCCCAGTTTAACCGGAGACTCTTTAACGTGTTTCAGGAGGAGATGATGAATTTACCCACAGCTCAGATTCAGCGCGAACAAACATGGTGGCGTCCATCACCCGGTATCAACTAACAGGGTCATTATAAAAGTATTTAAACTACCAAATACATTTACTTGCACATATTTCAGAATCGGAATATCAGATATTTCATAATATAGTGAGTATGTTTGTGAATATTAATAATCAAAAAAGGAAAAACGAAATAAAAGCCATCCATGTGTCATACAGCGCTATTGTGGCTGCGGTGTGTCACATGACAAGCCTGACGCGTCGCCATGGAAACAATAAGGCTATACATTCTAAAATAATGGTCGCCTAAACAAACTCACGCTGGCTCAGCTAGAATATTTTAAACTCACGTGTGAAAGGGTTAATGAGTTTATAGACTGTAAAAAAAAAATTGGATGTAATGTCCGTGACGGCACCCGTAGGTGTCTAAAGAGCATTTTTGAAGCTCAAAGTGGGCGGAGACGGCCGTCGCCATCTTGACAGCGCGTCACTCCCGGATAATCGAAAATGGGCAAAAAGGCGGGATGTGGGTGGAGCTGGTTGCTTAAACCACGCCCGCCAAGCAGGACAGTGGTGACAGCAGCGGCAATCCACCTGTCACTCAAGTGGCCACGCGCTTAATTATGCAGAACTTTAAGGCTTGATATTATTTAAACGGATGAGTTATAAAAAAAAATTCACCCCCTCACAGTTGTCATGAAGGGCAAAATTACCTATATAGACTAAAATCTTTTTTTTGTACCAGGCTGTAACACGGTACCTAACCTGGTACTTTTCTGCTGTAAAGTTGGGCATTTTAACATGGAGAGTCTATGGGACTGACTCCCTTTTGGAGCCAGCCTCTAGCAGCCAGTCGATGAATTGCAGTTTTAGTCACTTCCGTGTTGGTTTCAAGAGAGGGCGGATATAAAGCCATCCAGCTTTATATTAAGCTGATGTAAAGCTGCTTTGACACAATTTGTTAACATTGTTAAAAGCGCTATACAAATAATAGTGACTTGACTTAACTTTAACCTTAGTGCCCCTCATACTGTATGAAATATATAGATATAGGAACTACTGTATAAGCCAATCACAACATGATTTATTGTTTTTCTCTTTATAATTGATCAAAGACAGAAGCCTATAAAAATAAACTGTATGGTGTATGTTTTTTATTAAAATTAAAACTGATAGAGCCTGAGTCTACTGTGTACTAATATATCTTGTCTGTTACTTCCAAGGAGCACTGAGTCAAAGTAAGGAGATCACAGTCCAAAAGCTGGGAATTTATATCTCAAATGATTTCTCCTGATTTATTATTATTGTTATTATTATTATTATTGTATCAGCTCTAGTGTTACAGGCAAGAATATTTATGAATATTTTGTTATTTATATATTGAAAATGTTTACTTTTGCATTAGGCAAGGCCCATTGTTTTGTCATGTAACCTATTCTCATAGAGAGGGAGAGAGGTAACACTTTACAAGTGTTGCAGCAAAAATTTAATTTTGATTGGGTAAGTCAGACATTTGGGTGGGCTTAGCTAGATGCCTAGAGCTGGTCCCAGGTGTCCCTTTAATTAATGTGACAGTCATTGCTCAGGTGATATTTCTATTTGTTGAGTTTTGATAATTTAATTCAAATTTCTGGATTTGATTAAGAATTAATTTAAGACCTTACTCCATCATTTACTGATAAATGAGTGCCCAACTAGGATTATTGGGTATGTTTGAACATGTAATGGTAGATATTTTGTTGTTCTCAAATGGCCATAATTTATACTACCTTGTAGTTTTATCTATATGTAAAGCCCTTTGAATATTATGAGGAAGGGCATCAACATAATCCTTAAAAGTATGATGCAAGATCATATGACACAAGCTCCTCCTTAGCAGTTCTTCACAGTCCACACACACAAAGATACGCTAGATGAACGATCAGACATCCACATCAACTCGACTCATTTCATTTAAGGTGAAATATATTTAATTTATCAATTGCTCAGGTAACATCTATTATTATTTTAATTAAAGCATATCTTTACACACTTTGATATGCATCAATTTCAAATAACCATCATCTTTTGACTTTTTGTTATCTTTCACACCAGCAATTGTTTTAGTGTGATTTGTTGCTCATTTAAGTTGTTTTGTGACTAAGGTTTGTGATTTTTTTCTGGATCCTTGTCAAAACTTCTCTATACTTTTATCTTAAGTGTTTAATCAAGGTATTACATGAGTATACATTACGGTGATAACATTTTTAGCTGTGCCTTTTTTCTACTTTACTTTTTATGACAGTGTAATCTAATAAAATCCTTTGTAATTTTCTTGTATCACAGTTTCAAGACAATGCTGTAAATATAAATGCAGATATACTGTTCATGAAAAGCAGACAAAAGCAACCTTAAATGATTTGTGGAGTTTAATGCTTAACGATTAAAGGGATAATTTACCCAAAAATGAAAATTATTTAATCATTACTCACCTTCATGTTGTAAGGTGTATAAATGTATTTCTTCTGTGGAACAAAAAAGAAGATTTTTGAAGAATGTTGGTAACAAAACTGTAGCTGGTAGCCATTGAGTTTCATACGTTTATTTTATTTTTTTATTTTTATTTCAGTAGCTACTGTCAAAGGTTTGGTTACCAACATTCTTCAAATAATCCTTCTTTTGTGGTTAATAGATGAAAGAAAATCATACAGATTTGGAACAACTTGAGAGAGAGTAAACAATGACAGAATTTTAATTTTTGGTGAACGTTCCGATTGCAGGTGAAAACTTTGCCAAGAATGGAAAGCAGCAAGGTCATGTCCACTGACAAAGCTACAGTTATCATCCAAGTAAATCCACAGGTGACACAAGGTACTGTTATTTGTGATGAACAGCAGGCCAGAGGAGCTTATCACAATACTGCCCTTAAAGGATTTTTCAAAGCACAACCAAAGGCACTAGGGGTAATGACAAATTATAATTATATATGATTTTGGGAATATTTTAGTGTCATATTGTCTTCTGTGATAAAATGAACAGAAAATAAAACTGTGTTGTCATATGTCCTGAAGTGAATAGATGTGTGTCAGTCTGATTGCTTTCAGACTATAGTGCATAAAACATTATTGTAGCTTTCCTTTGTGAGTGTGTGTGTGTTTTCAAACATTAATGATATGCCATTATGGAAAAAGATAAATAAATAATAAATAAACATTTAACCCATATCTGCCCTGTCTAGACTGTCCAGATAATGATTGGAGTGGTGATTTTCTTATTTGGTATTGTACACACCAGTATCTATACCTTTGAGACACCAATTTTTATAATTAGTGGCATCACCTGCTGGGGATCCCTTATTGTAAGTTTCTTTTTCACGGCTTTGCTATCTAACTTCTTATTTTAATTTTCAGAATGAACTTTAACATGTCTCATGTGTCATTCTCAGTACATCAGTGCTGGCTCTCTGTCTGTTGCAGCGGAGAATAATCTTCATCTGTGTGTGGTATGTACATACAATATGCTGAAATCTGTGGGTGATAATTCTTCTTTTGTTACATTGTTTAGAATGTAATCATACACTATTATTCACATTATTTCTTTAAAATAATGTGCATTTGATGTGTAGTTACACCACTAAAAGCACGAAGCAAGCCTTTATAATCTGTTCTTTGTGTAAAAGGACTTTATTGTGATTTTATTCTCAAACTCTTAAAAACCAAATAGCAGCAAAATCAACACAATTTTTCAATATATACCTTTTGCTGCCTTAATATTTTCATAATTTTGAATTAAAGCTATAACAAGAACAACAGCTTTTTCTATAACTTGTATTTAAAAGATGCTCCAGTATTCAAGAAAAAATAAATAATTTGATCAACAAATATTTTGTGATGAGTTATAAAAAACAAACAAAAAATCTTTTTTGAGAGATTTTAGCCACCCTAATACATTTGCGTAAACAGAATAAAATGCAACCACAAAACTTTCCATGATAAACTCACAGAAGTCTGAAACACGAGAACCTTTTACCACTAAAAGGATGTGGACTAAAAGAACATCCGACTCATTTTCAGTTTGCATAGTTAAAAACTGTTCAAGCCATTTTACATGTGTAAACCAATATTATAACTATATGTCACCTTTTAAGCATCAACCTTTCTTCCTGTAGGTGAAAGCCTCTCTTGGAATGAATGTGATCAGTGCCATAACTGCAGCGATCGCCATTACTCTGATGTCCATAGAGATACATATCATTTCATCGCCCTATCCACGGTGCTACGATCCTACTGACTCTGGCATTTGTTCAAAATTTAAGGTACTAAATGTACAATTTGCAGTACTATATTAATATGATCTGTTTAAATTTGTTTTTAGTTTTTAATTGCTGTTTTATTTGGTTAAATGAATAGTTCAATCCAAAATGACAGTTGTGTCATCGTTTACTAATTTTACTATTAGAGATCATGCTGGTCATTCTTTTCCATACAATTATAATGACTATGGACTGGAAATTTCATGCTTCAAAATGACATAAAAGCACAGCTAAAGTATCATAAAGGTGAAAAAGTTGTCCATGTGACTTGTGCACTAGATATGTTCCAAGAGTTTGAAAGCCATATGTTACCAACTGTTTTTTTTTTAGAGCTATAAAATGGGGGTCACTGGAGTATTGCTGGTGTTCTCCATCCTTCAGTTTATCATCTCCATCTTTATCTCAGGATTTGCCTGCAAAGCCACCTGCAACAACGACTCTACAGTGGTCAGTGTGGCACTAAACCAGGTAAATGATTTTTAGTGGTGTAATGACGCAATTACTATAATTATATAATTAATGGCAGTAAGATTTATCCAAGCATGTATTTTAATTTACATTAAACAAGCCACAACCACAATCAAAAAGCTAGCAGAATGAAAAGGAATTATAAAGTGACCATGGTCCACTGTAAACTATATTTAATCTACTTCATAATATAATAATAATAATAATAAAATAGTCGACTACTATATAACAATAGTCTTCAATAGTGTAGTTCAATTTACAACTAACTATCTTTAAACTTGTATTGTTGAAATGTAATGATGCTACATATAACATAACTTATTTACTCCTAATTAAAAACAACAGCATACTTTATTGTAAACTACAGCCTTTTTCATTCAACTAGACTGGTGAAGAGTGTGACAATGGTTATTCCTCACATATAGCCTATAAAATCAGTTATTATGGTGTGTGGAGCTTACTAGTCGTCAAGTCACCTTTATTTATATAAAACTTCATACAATACAGATTGTGTCAAAGCAGCTTTACAGTGTCAAACAGGAAAACAGTTTGTCAATAATGCAATAGGACAACAACAAAGAGTAATTTTTTCAGTTAAAGTCAATTCATTGATGATTCAATGATGCCATCATTCAGTTTAGCTCTCTTCCAATAGTGTCTGTGCAATCAGTCAAGCGCCCATTACCCCAACCATCCCCCACCACCCGGTAATAACAAAATTAAAACTGATAAGGAGTCTGAATCTCTTGTTTACTAACATATCGTGTCTATTACTTTCCAGGGATACTGAGTCACAGTGAGGAGTGAGCAGCCATCAAAATTTGTATATATTTACAAAATAAAATTAAGTTGACCAGTGAAAACATTATGTACGGGCATGTTGAATTTTTTTTTTCAAGGGGAGCCTTGGAATATTGCTGGTGTTCTGCAGTTCATCATCTCTATCTTTAGCTCAGCATTTGCCTGCAAAGCCACCAGCAAACTCAAACTCAACAATGGTCAATCTGGCACTGATTGGGTAAATGATTTAGTCAGTCTTATCTCAACAACCAATATTTATTTCAATATATAATATTCCCTCCAAGTACGTGGTTGAGAGTCACCGGCCTAAACTGTTCATTTTTCAGTAAACTTATCCTTAATCTTGTATTGTTGAAATGTAGTCATACTACATAACACATAATTAATTTGCTCCTATTAAAATATTATACTGTATGAACAGGGCCATCCTTAGCTGACGCGGGGCCCAATGCAAGGTAGGGAGCAGGGCCCCCTCGGTCCATTCGTGATCGTGTTCTGGGTGGTGGGGGAGGGAGTCCGCGACCACACCAGTTGCACTGCCCAAAGGACGGCCCTGTTTTTGTAAAAGATTTAGGAACTATAAGTCAATTATTGAGTGCTTCTTAATAGGAAAGACAACCTTAAAAGGAAAAACAAAACATGTTTTCTCATGTTTTGCTGTAAATGAATGACATAATGCTAAACTGTGCATAATGTAAAACATGAGACCATTGATGGTTGTCATTTCATGTGCTGCATTAATAGAAAGTCAGTTAATGTAAAGCTTTTTAAAATAAAGCATGTTGTGACTGCTAGGGCAGAAACATTTATGACATAGCCGTATGCACTTACTAGACCATCATATTCTAGTTTTTAATGTTGAGCAGTTCTCTAACTTTAAAGCTTCAGAAGGACTTTGTGAATATTTTATAATTACTGGAAAATTGACCTGCAAAGTTTGTTTATAACCCTGATCAAACACAAATGAGCAAGCTCTTTGGGATATTTAAAAAATGAAAGGCAAAGGTGAGTTGGTCATGTTTGGAGCTAAACTATACAGGATCATAGACCTCAAGGGCTTGAGTTGAGAACTACTATACGTACTGTATGTTAACTTCATGTTGACGTTACGTATAGCACTTTATTTACAGTCCTGTTCCACATCCTGTTCTGTTCAAAGAATGGCTTAAAACCTGTTTATTTCAACTTATATCTATCAGTCAGACAAGCTTAAATTTCATTGGACAATGTGAAGTGGAACAGTAACAAAACTATGTAGCCACTGTCTGTTTTCAGGTGTTTTTCTTCTTGAAATTGCTAAAGTAGAAGTCATATTAATTGTAAGTAGCATTTAATTTACTCTTTACGTACTGATATATACCGTTTACCATTGGTTAAATGAAACCCAAGTACCATAGTATCACAAGTATAGCAAAACATGTATGCACACAAAAAACAAACAAACACAATGCAGTATTTTTCTTCTGTTAGGGTGTAGTCCAATGTTCAGAACTAATCTGTGAAATAAAGTGATATTCTGTGTTGATAACCAGATTATTTTTAACGACATTTGGGACTAACTGCCCATACTAACCAGCCAAATGAGAAAGTAAAATTAAAAACCAATTTTGAGAATCGTGAATTGGTATTTGAATGTTATACAATAACCTTGCAAAGTCACAGAAACTTATATACTTTAGTGAAAAAACATCTCGGTTATGTAGGTAACCCTCATTCCCTGACGGAGGGAACAGAGACAGTACGTCATAGTGACTGACGTAAATGGAATCTCGCCCGAGAGCCCAATCACCTTCGAGTGTTAACAAAACAAGCCAATAACAGTTGGCACGCATGCTTTGTCACGCCCCGCAGCGCGGGTATAAAAGGAGAGCGCTTGCAGACGCACATCAGTTTTTCGCTGAGGAGCTGAGACGGTGTGCCTCGGTGTGGGAGGAACTTCAACAGGGTTCGCCAAGGGGAACTGAACTGAGAAGCAATAAGGCGCACGTATCCGGACCGTAGAGGGGAATGGCGCAGCAAGCGTGATTGACACCGAGTGGGTCCGGTGTTACTGGCCATCTGAGGTAAGTGCACGGGAGGACACGGGCTCTACACGGAGATTATAGAATGTGTTAGGTGTCGCCCAGCCGGCAGCTCTACAAATGTCTGCTATCGAGGCACCTCGCGCCAATGCCCAAGAAGATGCCATGTAGAGTGTGCTCTTACACCAAGGGGGCATGGTAAGCGCTGGGCCTGGTATGCCAAGACTATAGCCTCCACTATCCAGTGGGCAAGTCTCTGTTTGAAAACAGCTTTTCCCTTCTGCTGTCCTCTGAAGCAGACAAAGAGCTGATCTGAGGTCCTGAAGCTCTGCGGTCCATGTAAATGCAGAAGGTGCGGACGGGACAGAGCAGAGCAGTGGCTGGGTCTGCCTCCTCCCGGGGCAACGCTTGCAAGTTCACCACCTGATCCCTGAAAGGTGTGGTGGGAAATTTGGGCACATATCCAGGCCGGGGTCTCAGGACAACGTGAGAGTCAGCCAGTCCGAATTCTAGGCACGAATCATCGACCGAAAATCTACCCTACCCTTTTGACCGAGGCCAATGCAGCGAGGAGCACTGTCTTTAACGACAGAAACTTAAGCTCTACTGACTGCAGAGGCTCGAAGGGCTCCTCCTTCAAGGCCGACAGGATTGAGGGGAGATCCCAAGAGGGTACCTGAAGAACCTGATGACTAAGTCGTGCTTCCCCACAGACTTGACGTTTGCTAGCAACTCGAGACAGTTGATATGCCACTGCAGTCGGGACCCTGTCCAGAGGCAGAGGCGTACTTTCATGTCTCGCACTTTCATGTCTCGAAAATCGAGACATGAAAGTACACGTCCTTCAGTACGCGTCCTTCAGTACGATCGCTGCGAACCAATTGAAAGGACGGATGCATTGAAAGATGCGTTTCTGCATCAACATCCTGAACAGGTAACCCACTGCCTTTCTTGCATACGATGAAGTAGAGGCCTGCATTCCCGCGGCTGTCCCACGGGAACCGCGGGACCCGACCAGATTTCTTGCGACGCGGGATTAAATTCCCGAATAAAAGGCGGTTGCGGTCGGTAACTCTGGTGCAGTTTGAACGGGAGCGGGCGGTCAAACAATATCCCGTTCCTGACCTCTTTTCAGAACAGAATATCTGCACTTTATTCAAGCACCGGTACAGCCTGCACTGGGCTGTTATGCACACGCTGCACGCATGAACCAGTGCTTCATTTTATTCGTGAGGTCTGTGCGCAGCATGTGCATAACGATGCTCAGAGCAGGCTAGCCTACCAGTGAATATACGACCCGCAGACAGAACAGGCAGGTTGAGCAGAATAAAGATGGAGCAAAGTGTGGATGCGATGTCCTTGAAGAACGCTCAACTCCGTTTTGTTTATATTTTGCTTAGCCTATAATTTTAAATGACAGATGTCGAATTTATTTATTTTTCTTCCGCGACACTTTTCCTAGGCTACTGTGTTTACAGCAAGATGTTAAATGAATTTAGTATTTTGACAAGACGAATAAAATTATAATAGGCCATTTTTGTACAACCTACATTTTGTTCCCCTCTGCGACACTTGTTCCTATTGTGTTGTAAAGGTTAAACGAATTGTATCCTGACAAGACGAATAAAAATAAGGAATACAATTTTTGTACATTTTTATTTTCTCTGTGACACTTTTTTTCCTACTGTGTTGGCAGCAAAATGTTAAATGAATTTCGTGTCTTAAGACACAAAATTCGTTTAACATTTTGCTGTCAATAAAAGACTCTTGACAAGACGAATAAAATAAATAAAATTTTGTGCAGACTACACTTTTATTTGTTAGCCTGTCTGTCTTTCTTTCAGTAGAGGAAATTTAAATGTGTGATTCTGGAAACGAGATCTAAATTTAGTGGGAACGGTCGGGTCGGGAAGAAAATTATTCAAAGCGGACAGCGGGTGAACAAAGAGTGAATATATCGCGGGAGCGGGTGGGTGCGGGATATAACCTCACGGGAGCGGGCGGGAGCAGGACTTAAAAAACAGTCCTGCGCAGACCTCTACGATGAAGTAAGGGCTGTAAAACCCTGACCTCATCTTGGCTGGAGGGACCGGCTGATCTGCACGCAAGACAGGAGCATCTTTGTTCAGCACAGAGGTGAACCAAATGCCCTTGAACTTGGGAGGGCGCCGGGCGAACTGAATTGCATAGCCGAGTCTGATGGTTCTCGTGAGCCAGCGAGAAGGTCTGGGGAGCTCTAGCCAGGCCCCCAGAGACCGAACAAGCAGAACTAGGGGAACCACAGATGTACCCACAGTGGGGCAGTTAAGTGGAACACAGGGACCCAACCCAGAAGGCAGTGTGTCCCAGAGTGGGGTCTGAGTGTGTGGTGCGACACTTACCTGGCTCCACGGCTGGGCAGGGGGTGTGTGACGAGGCATTGCGTCCTTGAACCGGACCCTGCTGCCCACTGGCGAAAGGAGAGGGGGACGGGAGTGTGGAGACTGTGTCTCATGCACTGTCATCCTCACCCTCTTTGGACCCGGAGAGAAAGGAAACTGCTCTTTTTTTGAGGTTTTGGCTACCCCTGGCTTGCGTATTCTGCGTATAGGGAGGATCGGCTCTGTCTACGTCACCGTAGCGCCATTTTGGAGAATATCCACTGCACGCAAACTGCGTATGCTGTTCTGTGTCAGCTGCACCACATGGATACATTTTCTACATCACTTATTCTTTGATTTGAATGAAAACAGCATATACATGTGACGCAGCTGACACAGAACAGCATACGCAGTTTGCGTGCAGTGGATGGTCTCCAAAATGGCGCTACGCTGATGCAGAGGAGACGATTTGTTGAATAAAGTCGTTATTTTTGTTTTCTTTCCATACAAAAAGTATTCTCATAGCTTCGTAACTTTACGGTTGAACCCCTGATGTCACATGGATTATTTTACCGATCTCCTTTCTACATTTCTGGATGTTGATTGTGTTAATTACATTGCTGTCTATGGGAGGGCCAGAGTACGGTGGCCGAGAGAGCTCAACGCGTTGCAACTTCAGAAAGCACATGCAAATAGAAAAAGCACCAGCAAATCAAGAAAACATCTTCATCAGTTTGACAGCAGGTGCTGCAAATGCTCACAACACAACCAAATAAAATGTCTTTGTTTGGTTGTGTTGTGAGCATTTGCAGCGCGTGTGTTGTCAAATTGATGAAGTTGTTTTCTTAATTTGCAGGTGTTTTTTCTATTTGCAGCACGTTGAGGCCTCTCACTTAATGATATGATCCGCTACTTTCATCAGGAACACCATGTACATCATGTAAATCAAGTCAGTGAACAAGGCAAAAACATTTGTGTTATCTAAAATGTGCCATCTGGGGGCAGTAGCTCTAAGCCTGAGCTTTAATGTGTCTCACACACACACACACACACACACACACACACACACAGGTTTGTTTTTGTGAATTGTAGGGACTCTCCATAGGTGTAATGGTTTTTATACTGTACAAACCATGTTTTCTTTCGCCCTACACCTAAACCTACCCCTTACAGGAAACTTTGTGCATTTTTACTTTCTCAAAAAAACTCATTCTGTATGATTTATATGCCTTTTGAAATATGGGAACATGGGGAAATGTCCTCATAAATCACCTTCTCCTTGTAATACCTATGTCATACCCATGTCATGTCACAAAAACACGCACGCACGCACACACACACACACACACACACGTGAATTGTGGGGACTTTCCATAGACTTCTATTACTTTTATACTGACCAAACAATATTTTCTATCCCCTCACCCAACTCTAAAACTATCCCTTACAGAAAACATGTTTGCATTGTTACACTTTCAGACAAACATCATTTACTATATATATATTTTTTTTCTTCCCTCGTGGGGACCACAGGCTCAAAAATATCAGGATTTATCATTGTGGGGATATTTGGTCCCCACAATGTAGCATAAGTACACACACACACACACACACACACACACACACACACACACACATACACACTTACATCATTAGTAAGTATTATGTCCAGTTCATTAATTATCTGCATCAGCTAAATGGCTTTGATATGGCATAGCATGTTGCTCATGTCTTAGGCTTGTTCTGAAAGGGATAACAATTTGGGCAATACTAAAAACTAGAAAGGAAGATTTTACTGATGTGGCTTTACAGATAAATATTTCACATAACCCAAAACAGTGAAGGTACAGCAAACTGAAAAGGAAATGTCAGGCAACTAATGTTCAATGATAAACCGTCTTCAACCTGATTGGTGGTAATGTCTGCTGCATGTCATTGTCTGAGCTTGTGAAAGAGATTTACATCAAGGTAGACATATTATCAGTTAGGGAATGGAACCCATAACCTTAACATGGATAGTGCCATGTCTTTATATGGCCTGTGGCTGTTGCAGTTTTTTTCAACTGCTTACACACAAAATCTTTACTTGTCACACAATTTCTGAAACCTGACACTCAAACACCAGAACCACACCGCGAGGCTAAAATAAGCGAATGACGGAGCTGAATTCAAACCGAACAGTGGAAAATGACGGAGAACAGCGGAAAGTGACGAAGAGTGCCAAACGAATACGGAAGAAGTGAAACTCACATGGCAGGTGTATGCACGCAGAATGAGAGTGCAGAGAAGTCGGAGATGCCATCGGTTTAGTGAGTCAACGATGCGGATTCGACGATCACTTTCTAAATGAGGATGACATGTGCAGAAAAAGTTAAAGGACTGCAGTGAGTTACAAATGAAACGGGAATCGCATCAGCTGTCGGTCATCTCAGGGACACTGATGGCATGATAATATTGCTCTTTAATTAGATATGAAGGACTGATTATCACATGAATCTGTTATTTCATTACTATAGTGCACAATACGAAGGAGAACAGTAACTTGTGTTATGCTATACTTGTTATTTAAGTGTATGACGTACAACTTTCGTGTATTCATAAGAAATGCAGCAAAACCGCATATATCACGTGTTTGCTTGTGAAACGAATGTTATGCTTGAATAAGAAGAGACAGTAAGAAAAAATTTAAATATTGAAACAATAGTATGTGTAAAGTTTATTCAAATTGTATTTTATTCACACTTTGTTTAGATTTAATGGGAAATAATTATGTATCCTTTTCTTTGTTTATTTTTTCATTTAAGGTTATCAACCTATGTGAATCTACTTACCTACTTGAGCCAAATTGAACAGTTGCTGTCTAACCTGCCAAACTCCCAAATACAAGAGTTGAAAAGTGATTCTGGAGTTGTTCCATGTGTCCCCTGTAGTTGGCTGATGCTTTTTTCGAGTTAGAAGCAGAAGTTGATGTGCAAAATTCCCAGTTAACTCGATACACACACCAAATCTACAAAACCATACACTAATTCTCGGCCTTTGACTCAGTTTTCAATTTCATAAAACACTTATTGCAAAGCACCACACACAATTCTCTATGTAATACAAAAATCCAACAGGAATTAATATTATGGCAAAGGTGTTTGCTTTTGAGATGTGTTTGTGATATTTTGAATGCAGTGCTTCATTTTGCAAGAGATGTGAGGCATTTTGCATTTTGTGTGTGCAATTCTTGGATTTGTGGGCAAAGTTTTGAAAATTTGTGTAGGCAGTTGAAAAAACTGTTTTTGCATTTGAATGGCATTTTTTTCAGACAAAACCATATCCATATTCACAATTTTGAGCACTCCACGGTGATTATGAACGTGAAATTATCCAGCCATGGCTTCCTGTTTTACAAAAATATAAATAGAAAACAAAGCCCAAATTCCCTTAATCATCCATCACAATGAGAAAAACCAAAGAATATATTTCTGATGTGCAGCAAAGGATAATTGAGCTTCACAAATTGTGAAGTGGCTTTAAGGAAAGAGCTAGAGCAGTGAAAATTACCATTTTCACCATCAGGGCAACAATTAACAATTTCCAATCAACATAAAATGTTACGAAACTGCTGGACTGGATGTGTGTCTATATCGTCCTAATGCACAGTGAGAAGGAGAGTTTGAGATAAAGACTCTCCAAGGACCACAGCTGGAGAATTGCAGAAAATAGTTGAGTCTCAGGGTCTGAAAACCTTAAAAAAATTTGTCAAACAGCACCTACATCACCACATGTTGTTTGGGAGGGTTTCAAGAAAAATTCTCCTAGCTCATCCAAAAACAAACTCCAGCATATTCAGTTATCAGACACGACTGGAACTTCAAATGGGACTGGCTTCTATGGTCAAATGAAACTAAAAAATGAGCTTTTTAGCAGCAAACACTCAAGATGAATTTGGTGAACACAGGGATAAAAAGTACCCCATGTGTACAATGAAATATACTGCTGTATTATTTATGTTGTGGGCCTATATTTCTGCTGGAGGTCCTGGACATCTTGTTTAAACACATGGCATCATGGATTCTATCAAATATCAACAGATAAAAAATCAATAAGTGACTGACTCTGTTAGAAATCTTATAATGGGCCATGTTTGGATCTTCCAACCGTACAATAATCCAAACACAAACCTCAAAAACAACACAAAAATGGGTCACTGAGCACAAAACCAACCCAGACAGCAAAATAGTTCTGGCCCAGATCCAGCCCACATCTGGCCCGTGTGAAATCCATGCGGGCCAGTTGTGGGCCGGATCTGGGCCAACATTGCTTGCTGTCTGGGAAGCTTCTGCTATGGCCATTCCAGTCCTCTGACCAGAACCCTATAGAAAATGAGTGGGTGAACTGAAGAGAAGAAGCACCAACATGGAACTGGGAATCTAAAGGGTCTGGAGTGATTCTGGATGAAGGAATGGCCTCTGATCTCTTGTCAGGTGTTCTCTAACCTTATCAGGCGTTATAGGAGAAAATTTAGAGCTGTTAAACTGGCAAATGGAGGTTTCAAAAAGTATTGAATAAAAGGGTGCCATTAATTGTGGCCAATGTGTATTAGAGAAAAACATTTATTTCATAATGATATTTCCCCCCATTTTACAGTCTTATTATCCAATGAAAGGTTAGATTTTTGTGAATTTTTAAAATAAAAGATCAAAAGGATTAACAATGCAGATTAATTTTCACAGCCTTCTTTGATCATATTTACCAAGGGTGCCAACATTTTTCGCCATGACTGTATATATACAGTATCATCCACCAATTCCAGCATTTTATAACTTTTCTTTTGCCATTTTGTTTCTGATGTAGGCCTATTTCCGTTTGGAAATAACAGGGGTTCGAATATCGAACAGAGGTTCATAGCAGAGGCTTGAATATCATCTGTTAGCAGCAAAGCTTTCATTGTCTCACCTTACTTAGTTATTTACTCACATATGGAAAAAAAGTGACCGTGATCAAGATTTGTAACTGAATCTGCCTCAAATAATCAAAAGGTCACAAATGGCGGTACAAAAGGCCCAGATGCTTTTCAGTGTCTCAGATCTTGAAGATGAACATGAAGTGGGGAGCAGCTCCATCACAGGTGTAAGAATGGAAAGTTCACCAGCTTCAGTCTAACTTATCCATCCACGCTGGATTGGAGTTTATATTGAATTATTTTATGCATGCATGTGAAAGAAAACCACACATGTATGCTCCAAGTTCCTCAGTAAACTAGAAAAGAACGCTGACACTGCTTGATGTATCTTTTCAGTTGAGTCATCGGATTTATTTCTAAACCACTTTTATAGTTTTTATCCCCTACTATCTCCTAAAACTACTTTTATAGTTTTAAAAGTAATCATGAGTCTACGCAGGTTTTTAATTATGTTCTTTAAATTTTCTAAAAATAGTACATTCTGTTTCTGCAGGTGAAAGCCTCTCTTGGGATGAATGTGGTCAGTGCCATAATTGCAGGGATATCCATTCTTCTGATGGGCATACAATTAGGAGAAACGTCAATGGATTATCCAACATAGGTGGCTAGTGGCAAGGTATATTTATTCCGTAAAATTTACTTGAGTAAATTTTCGGGAAATTTGTACCAAGAGTAGATTTAAAGATGGGCACTTTTACTTTAACTCGAGTACATTTCTAATGCAATTTTAAGAAATGCATAGTTTATTCCAAGCACGCTGACTTTTTTCTAGGGCATGAGCATTTCTATTTACAAAGTGTTTTTGCAGCATTGAGCAGTAAAGCCAACTACAGACATATCTGTTGATTTCTATAATGGGATAGCAAGTCAGAAGCGTTATAAATTAATGTGTAATGTGTATTAAATAGTTTTTAGTCTTTAATTGCGTTTTTTTTTTTTTACTGAAGACCGTATACTGGTCAATCTGTAACATACATTTACAATAAGGACAAGACATTCGATTTAAAACTATCACAAAAGTAGTCCGTGTGATCTGTGCAATACAGCATATTACAAACCACACAGTAGCTTTCTGCAAGAACCAGACTTTTAAGTCATTATTCATTGAAAATTCTAGCATCTGCTTTACCTTTTTCTTGGCATGTTCATAAGAGTTAACGAGTGATGCAATGTGCTGTTTATGAACTTTTTTCCGGTTCACAAATTCAGACTTGTCCATTATTTGGACTAATTTATTTCTGAAGTTCAAGACTCAATCCAACACCTCACTAGAAGGACAGATTATCAAGTAAATAATACATATCAGGCTTTTCCTTACACAATCCAATTGTTTTTGATTTGTGTTTTCTTTGAAGCTTGAAAGCTCCAGTTACCATTTATTGTAATCTCATAAAAAACCGTCTTCAAAATGTGTCATGTTCCACAGAAGAATGACTTCTTTCTTTCTTTCTTGCTGATCTCTTGCTTAATCCTGTTTGTTGATATGACCTCATAATTAGCTAAAAATACCTGCTTTAATATAATTTCTAGTAACTCACTCAGTGTTGTTGATGGATGTTTTCTCTTGGAACTACTTTCATATATGGTCATGTTGAATGTTTTTCAGAGTTTTGTTTTGTGGAGTGTTGGAGTAATGCTGGTGTTCACCTTTCCTCACTTCATCATCTCCATCATCTCAGCGTTTGCCTGCAAAGCCACCAGCAACATTCATTCTACAGTGGTCAATGTGGCACTTAAATGATTTAATGGTGGTGATGCTATTACAAGCCACAACCAAAGTTAAAGCTAGTAGATTGTAAAAGAAATATAAAATAACCTACATAACATGATCACAGCATACAGCTTTATTGTAAACTACAGAATTTTTCATACTTCATAATTAAAATTTTTCATACTAGGGTAAACGTACTTATTAAGCTCACGTATACCCATTAATCACACTTTTCTTTTTATCAGATTATAAAAAGAAAAAATAATTTATTATCCTACTTGATGTCTTAACCAATTGATATGTTTGTTACTATATACCTCCTGTAATTTCAAGTCAATCAGATAATTGCACACTGATATATGAGTCTGGTCATATGATATGGTCCGGCGGCCATTTTGAAAGCTGTCTAAAAACTTTCACCAAAAGAGGAGCCCCTTAAATGTGCGTTTTTTAGATGTTTAAGCCTTTATTTTGGGTAAGTTTAACTACTTATTGTAAAATTAAGAGATTAATGTTCAGACTTTTGCATGCTATAACCTGGAACTTGGATGTACGACATAATTATATTAGATCCAAAAGATAGTTTTAGCAACACAGAGCAGATGCTACAGAACACAGTTAGCTGACTAGTGCCAGTTCCCAAGTATGATCACATCACATTTTGTTGGTGCAATCTATAGATTGCTCCTGCTGACTATATCCAGCCTCTTATGAAGACTTCAGATGACCCAACACCCGTGAAGAGATGACGCCAGCCCTTGAGGAGACTTCAGATGAAGCTGACTCTGAATAAACGTACAAAACTTTTACATTTTCCTTGCATTGTAATCAACATGAAATCAAATCATGTAACCATTGCTTTAATTTGTTCATTGCTTCTTGAATACATGACATTACGTAACTGCATGATTTGTATAGCCTAATTTTAGAACATTTCTGGCATAGGAACATTACTTTGACACAGTTACACCTGTTAACAGAACTCTTATTTGTAATGTAGAAACATTCATTTTCTTTAAAGCTGCTTTGAAACAATGTGCATAATAAAAAGTGCTATACAAATTAAATGTGAATTGACATCATCTCCTCACCAGATCAGTAGGGAAACCATACAATCATACTCCTTTCTGTGAGTGACTGGAGCGCTCCCATGCAGCACAGCAAACTATAGTGAAGACTGTTCAAGGACAGCATGCTTTATAGCATGTAAATAAGTGCATAACAAAAGTCAACATACATAAAATATATGATTAAATGTGTAAAAATGTTTTAAGTTTTAAATTTGAATATACTACAAATATATTTTTATATATTAATAACTGAGCACAAGAATCAAAAACATTAAACGAGATTAATTTTCACTTAATCTTAAAATATCTTCACTTATTTGGAATGAATTTTCAAAGACAACAAACTTAACATTTACCATGAGATTAGAAAAAACGACAATGAATATTAAAATGTGATCGCACTTGACTAACATACAAGTTGTTAGAACACACACACACACAAAATTATATTTATACAGAGAGGCTGAAGTTACCTTGGTAAAAGACCACGATGTCATTTATATAGCAAACATGGACTTTTACCACGGTAACGTCAGCCTAAAATATGTTAACAAGGCAGGTAAGGACAGCTGACCACATTAATCCTCAAATATTAGCGGATTTTATATTTTAAAAACAACAGTGATACAACTACATGTGTATACTACGCATACATGTATATATTATTTATATAAATAATGTAAATAAATTACTTTATAGTCTACTAATTACCAAAAATCACAGCTCTGTCTCACTAACTCAATGTATTCCAATTCATAGCTGTCAGTCACGTGACCAGCTCGAAGACTTGGAGGGCAAAACATCCATAGAACTTGCGCTCAAGCGTGTCAATTTTCTGTCTGTTTCCCAACCGCAAATATTTAGATCACATCTCAAAACAAAACATTTCTGAACAAAATACAAGTTTTGGCCATTTGCAATACATATTAAACACCCGCGGCAATATTTCAATCATTAAACAGTGCAACAAAACGTTGTAAAAACACTTAAAGTGGAGTAATATATTTAAAACACTAATATTAAAAGATCAAATTCAGTATTTACCATATTAATGATGCATAGTTTGCATAGGCAAGCAGATGAGGCGCGGAATATGAACACAATCCGCTTAATGGTTCAGTGTTTTCGTTCTAATGGTTTTCTATGGGAAACTTTGCATATTGCGTTTATATTCTGGGTTCATCTTCTTGCCTGTACAAAATATACATAATCAAGGTGTTTACTGAATTTCGCCTTTCAATATCTGCGTTTTACTACATTATTACTTGATGCAATTTGCATAAAAATAACTGGCGGTCAGTGGAGCAAAGCTTTGTTTTGCCCACCAGGTGGGCGTTCCTATAAGGGTGTGACGTCACGTGAAAACTATCAATTTGCCCGCTATGAACTTCCTGGAACTATTTAAGGTCTAAGTGAATCACGTGACGATCTAGCATTCCTAACTTCCATTGTCACAACTCTCTCTCTCTATGGCTCTGGCTGCATCAACACTACTGCGGTTACTGAAACCACGCCTTCTTTCTTTGCCTGAACATTTGGGCTGCATTATGCAAATATTTCCACATCGTGACGTAGACATGTGGGGGTGTGTTTGAATGAGCCATTTTAGGGGGCGTGGCAGAGTCTTAACTATGACAAAGAATATCTCTTTGGTTTTGAGACTTTAGTCTTTGCAACTTCAGGGATCTTATCTATGCACAAACAGCTTGTAACACTCCAAAGAGAAAGGAAAACTTGAAATCGCATCTTATGACCCCTTTAAATATTAACTGATGATTGTCACTTTAAGTTAAGTTAATCGATTTTCTATGGATTCTGTCAACTGAAATCTGCAGACTGGCTCTGATCTTTGGCAACTATAGCATCAACTTTTCCAGACTGTAAATCTGTGGAAAATCGGGGCAAAAATCATGTAGTGTATTCCAGCCATAAGAGACTATAGATAAATTGACATCCATTTAAAAAGAGGTTTCATAATGAGGCTAGTTTCTGTGTTCATCCCCATGAATTAAATGTTTTATTGGTTTGTTTTATTTGATTTGTGAATGTGTTACTTAGCTGAACGTGGACTGGTATGTTGCAATGTGCTTAGATGACACTTCATTATGAATATATAACTGATCGCCTTGAATGCCTTGTTGCTTGATTTTAGTGTTCCGTTTTTTTTGTGATTGACTTTGTACTTTCAAAAATATATACTTTTACAATTATTCTTTACGAATTGTCCTTAAAATAAACAAGAATTTTTAATAAAACATGATGTGAGCTTAATGGGAACAGGGGTGTGCTTAAAGGGTACAAAAATGTACCCATTAAGCACAGCCAGCTTTTTTGAATTTAATTATGTATATCTTAATATAAATGCTTTTGTCATTTAAAATAAAATTAAATATTTTTGTGTAAGAGATACATTTTTTATTTCAACAACTTTTTGTACTGAAACCGATATTTTGTGCACTAAAAATGTCTCAATGTAGATTTTGGTGAGCTTAATAGGTACATTTACCCCACTTAATTAGGTTGTGGTGGGTTTCTCTCTTTATCATTTATCATAGACATTACAGCCTATAAAAATATGGTGTTTCAGGTGTGTGGCTTTTGCTAGCAAAAATTAAAACTGATAATGATTCTGACTGAGTCTCATTTGTAACTAACATGTTTGTTTCTGTTATAATATTTAATGTTTGACATGCATTAAAGATTGTCCTGTATCTGTTAACCAGGATGGTATATATATAGCCTGCATTTGTAGTTTAGCCTTTTCAGTGAAATGGAAAGCAGCAATGTCATTTCAACTAACAAAGCTACATCATCCAGGTAAATCCACAGATTTGTCATGATCGACAGTAGGCCAGGGGATCAAAACACAATACGGTCCTTATAAAATTTTTCAAAGACCAACCAGAGGCACTGGGGATGAATCATTTAATGATGAATTACAATTGTGTATGATTTTGGGATTTTTTTCCCTTTCATTTTCTTCTGTGATAAAATAAAAATCTGATGCCCTCAATATGTGGTGGTCAGTGTTGGGCTAGTTACTCAAAGAATGTAATATATTACTCATTACTAGTTACTCCTTTCAAAAGTAATATTGTTACTTTACTTATTACTTTCTGGCAACAGTAATTCACAAGTTCACACTTACATATAATAAACTGAGTAAAGGTTTATGCGTATTTGGCGTGCTGTCCAGGGAGAGGGGTCCGAGCTCTGCATTTAGCCCGGACCCAGAGCGTTCCCCCCAAAGATGCAATAAGCACGGGACAGCAGCCAAAGAGGTGTGTTGATACCCCCCAAAATCGGCAGAGCTTAATGTTGGTGGGGTGCTGGACGTCGCTTGGAGTAATGGCACTGCTGTGGCCTTTAGAGAAGAGAGTTTAGCTACTGCGGGAGCGGAAACTGCTGCGGCATCTGAAAAACAAAAGGAAAGTGGCTTCTACGGAAGCGGGCACTGCTGCAACATCTGAAAAGAGAATCTGGCTTTCGGAAAATGGAGATGAGTGGGCAGTAGAGATACAGGCTCCTGCGGGAGTGAGAACTCTGTGGAATCTGAAAAGGGAATGTGGCTTCTATTGAGACGGCACTGCTACGGCATCTGAAAGAATGTAGCTTCTGCGGAAGCGGGCACTGCAGCGGCAGTATGAAATGAGCAGGGCACTGTTACAGCCTCTGGAAAGAGAAGGAGGCTTCTGAGGGTGCGTGCTCTGCTATGGCAGTAGGGATATACAGATACAGGGATATACAGATGTAAGCTCCTGCGGGAGCAGTTACCGCTACGGTACCTGAAAAGAGGAGGAGGCTTCTGTGGAAATGGTCACGGCTACAGTATCTGAAAAGAGGAGGCTTCTGTGGGAGCAGTCACTGCTGTGGCAGTGGGTAAATACGGATAGGGCTCCAGCGGGAGCAGACACTGCTACGGCATCTGAAAAGAGAAGGAGGCTACTGAGGAAGCGTGCTCTGCTACGGCAGTAGGGAAATGCAGGAAAAATCAGATAAGTCTCTTGCGGGAGCGGGGTGTTGCTGGGATGGTTGAAGTGGAGATGAGCCGCTATGAGTGGATTTGGTGGTGTTAGAGAGGATGGCTATGGCGGGTCCGAGGGTCGAGTGAACAGGGATGGACTGGCGTTGAAGGGGTCTGCTGATGAGGGTTCGGTGAGCTTCTTTGATATGGATGGGTCTTCACCGCTAGCGGAAACAGCCTCACTCTAGCGTCTGCTATGGAAGCTGGAGGTCACTGAAAAGGAAAAGGGTTTATTAGTGGTGGCAGGAAAAGACTAAGATATGTGGGCCTGTGTTGCCAGCAGAGGCGGCCACACACTTGCTTCGGCTGCTGTGGCTCATTCATGGGAAGGGAGTGGAGTTTGTTACATCCTGAAGAGCCTGTGGTCTGTACCACTAGCGGAGGCAGCCTCACTCTAGCGTCTGCTATGGAAGCTGGAGGCAACTGAAAAGGAAAGGGGTTAGGAGTAAAGCCACGGTCACACTAGACTTTGATGTGACCTGTGACCTGGTAAACGTAAATGAGAATCCTCACGCTCATTGGCTTCCGCCTCTGTACATTTACATTTACATTTATGCATTTAGCAGACGCTTTTATCCAAAGCGACTTACATTGCATTCAAGTTACAGTTTTTACATTTGATCAGCTCTTGCTTTCCCTGGGAATCGAACCCATGATCTTGGCGTTGCTAGCGCCATGCTCTACTATTTGAGCTACAGGAAAGCCACTTTGATCATGCGAAATTGTTTCGCATGCTGCAACGGTCGTGATATGACGTCACGCTGTGCAGCGTCTTTTCTTTAAAAACCTAAATTCAACAATGTAACAAATTGTAATACATCTACTCCACTTTCCTGCAGCGCTGCAGTTTTAAATTCATGTTCTTTCTGAATTAAAAGGAGGTCATGCTGTTATGTATCAATCTGCCGTCTCACGGTGTCACGTGATGCGAATTCGAAGGGCAGAGTTCACCAAGCTTGAACTTTGGAACGCAGCGAAACGCGAAAACTTTCCGCACGGGCTTGCGTTCCGGTCTGACGCATTCGTGTGGATGGAAGTGTGGGATTACAAATTTATTTAAATGTTTAATTTAGATTCCAATGTAATAGTGTACAAACTGAAGAAGTTATATACATTGTATTTAGCATTTATGGTGAAGATGATGACATCAGATGAACGATTCAAGAGGTCCCTGCCAGTTCCTGTTCTCTTATTGTAAGTCTAATGAGCCAGACGACGGAGACTCTTGCCTTTTGTTTGTAATTGCTCTTGATGCCCCTGCCCCAATCTTTGGGCAGTTAGGCTGATTAGATTAGGAGTGGTTAAATGGGGCAGGATTCTATACCTGAATACCTCATTTGCATGCTTAAAGGTCGTCACCCAGGTGCTTTGTTTTCACTCCTAAGCACTGCCCCCTAAATGTATTTAAAACTACAATGTATCACTGCTTTTAGTTAGACTTGGATGACTACAGCGACGCGCAGCGAGTTCTCAATAAAGAGTAACTTCTGTATGAAAGATATCCCAACGTCTCCTGGTCTTCACTTCTGAGTTGCCTAAACTTTAGAAGATAAAAGTTCACAACAGAAGTCAATGGAGCAAAAAGAGCAGTGTGACCACCCCTTAACAGGAGGAAAAGACAAAAAGACATGTGAGGGCCTGTGTTGCAAGCGGAGACAGCTTTGCACTTGCTTCAGCTGCTGTAGCTGCGTGACACAGGGGTTTGTGGCATTCGGAGAGAAAAGCTGTAAAGCCTGTGCAGCCTGCACTGCTAGCAGAGGCGGCCTCGCGTTAGTACCTGCTACAGGATCTGGAGGCTGCTGAAAAGGAAAGGGTTAGGGGAAGTAGAAGGAAAGTTTGAGATGGGTCTGCAAGCGAAGGCAGCCACAAAGGGACTCCCCCTTTTTCCGTAGTTGACAGCTGCAGAAGCAAGCATGTGGCTGCCTTCGCTTGCAGACCCATCTCAAACTTTGAGATGTAACTTTGGCGGGACATGCTGAAAAGTCCGGGTAGTCTGCAGCATTGCCAACTTAGCAATTGTGTTGCTGGATTTAACAATTTCTCAGACTACCCTAGCAACTTTTTTTCAAAGCAACTAGCAACAAATGTAGCCATTTTAAGAATTATTTGGAACCCTTAAAAGTGATAAAAATGGTAAAAGGCATGCGTTTTCCTCTTAACCCCACAAAAGGAAAACATATTGAAACAGCTAGCCAGCTAAGCGGCACATCAGCTGGTAATGTTAGACACTGAGGGAGGTGCCTAGCATATGCACTTCATATGAATTAATTTGCAGGTTGCACTTGTTCAATGATTGTTTATTTATGGTACGCCTTAATTTTTTCATTTGTACTTATGATTGTTCATTACTGTTGGTCCACTGAGATTAATTTTGTTTTCTGGTTAAGATCAACAGTGGAAGAGAAGTTTCACTGTTGATTATCTGACTTATCCATTTTTCAAAATGGAATGAGTGAATTAAGTACAGGTAAAATGCTGGTGAAAATAAGAGCAAATTCAGTGTGTATTCTAAGCACTTGCGTCATGATTACATAATGACATTAACATCCGATGATGTCGCGACGTCATTTAACAACGAAACAACAAATGACATATCCTTTAGCGATTTTTACCTTGAACATTGTTTGGCAAGACTGGTGGCCTGTGCCGCTAGCGGAGGCAGCCTCGCGCTTGCGTCTAGAAACAGAAGTTAGGGGCCCAGCTGCATGCGGCCGGAAGAGCTGCGGTGAAGGCTGAGCCGAAGCGGGAAGCGAGTGAGGCTTTGCTGCGGTAAGAAGTGGGTGCGGCCCAGGCTCGTTGAAGGCCTGCTTCTGCGACCCGACGCTCGCGGAGAGCCGGGTTTTGTGCGGTACAATGATGGTGTCAAGCGAGACGAGTTCGGGGCTTGCTCAATCTATTGGTCGCCTTGGCGGCTGGAGTGGACTTAGGAGTGAGGTTGGCTGATTTGCGGGGTGACGAATAGATCGTACATACCCGTTTGTTTGTTCTCTGCGAGAACGGAGCGTCTGAATTCATCAGCGTTTGCCTCTGGATTAAATACTCACCACTTCCGATCGGAGGAATTTATTGGCGCAGCCGAATGATACGAGGATGCTGGGGAAGATGGAAGTTAGGCAGTGGAGGCGAGATTAAACGGTGTCGGGGGATTCTTGTGGCTGGTCGAGCAGAGCGGCGGCCGCGATGGAGCCTGGGGCTCGGCGGCGATGACTGGCGGAGGAGGAGTGATTCTGGGGCCGGCAGATTTGCTGCAGAGGATCCGAAAATCTTGAGTATAGGTCACGTTGTTTGGATGGGAAAAAATTGGGTCTGTGATATAATGGCAAAGGAGCGAACCGAATGCTGAAAGACTAGAACTGATGGAGGTAAGACTGCTTTGATTATTTATAGGGGTTCTCTCTCGAGCTGATTGGATAGATGGTGTGATTGCTGATGATGAAGTGGCTGCGTTAATTATCTGCGCGTGCTCCTCCCGAAACTTGTTAATAAAACATCACTTAGTTACACTACTAGTTACATTACTTTTTCTTCATGCCCCACAGAAGTTGTAACTGTGTATCTTCCAGATAAAATTCTTCTAGAATGTTACTAAGAACATATTTCTGCCTCATCATTTGACCAAAATCCACATTGGATTGTTACAATATATTCAGTTCCTGAAATATTTGGTTCCACTGGGTGGCGCTTACGTGAATATTCATCAGGATAACGCCGTGGGCGGGGCCATCCAAAACCGGACGAGTGGAACAGAAATTATTAGCGTGAGCGCCTCAGATCGCGTTTTGTTTTACGGATTATTTCAAGCAGGTAGTAAAATTGAATGAAGTTAAGCTTCAACTACTCATATGATTGTTCACATTTTGTAAATAATTAATTGTTTCTGTAACGTGTTTCTTAGTACTCTGTTTACCTTCATCCTATATCAGAACTGATCACTATTTAGGTAGTGTTGAAATACAACTACAAAAAAAAAGCGTATTTCTCCGAATTTCTCCAAGATTACTTGTTGACAGTTGACGTTTTTCACGAATGTCTGAGATTAAGCATTTTCAGTGTTTAAATAAATATTTACAAATATATTCTTGTGTTTTTATTCTGTCTCCCAATGTTGTCTGTGTCTAAAAATAGCCTTTAAATTATACGCTGATAGCTCAAGACCACACAAGAACTTGGAATCGATGTTTGCGTGCTTGAATGTTGCTCTACACTCAACTCAACATAATTTTGATACACAACCCTCATGCTTTCTTTATCAACAGTTATCATAAATGTTAAGGTTCAGTGGCATTAACTGTTGTATTCTGTAACAATGCTTTAGAATGTTGGGCAAGTTAAGACATTTATTTCAATTGTTTTTATGTCTAACCTCTAAACAAATTACAGCTCACCCATTTACATCATCCTTCTCATAAAATGCACTGGTGTTAATGTAATGTTATACTTATATTAGTCCAATAAGTAGGCCTAGTTTTTCTAGTTGTTATTATTTGCCTTTTCTGCTGTAGTAATATTTTACTTTCCTAACCTCATTAGTAACAGCCATTTTTTTTGTGCAAATTACATAATGGGTTAGGTTTGCTTCATGAGTAATTTCAAACGGAACTGTAGCCTACATTTTATCCTATATATAGGAATTTGTGGTTGAAAAATTATTGAAAAAGTTTGTAAGAGATGTTCCTTGATGGCAAGCTCTGTGCATTGAACAAAAATCAAGAAGAAAAATAAAAAGCGAGCTCAAATTTGTTTAATTCAAATATGGGTGCCATTCCAAAGGTAAGTGCAAGTTGTAATAGAACAGAGACAATAGAAAATTTGTTTATTTTGTGTTTATTTTTGCACATAAAAACCACTTTCACGTTTGGCTTGTTTACACATTCCATGTGATACCAGCCATAGCAACTGTCACATTGAATCTGAAAAAGACAGTAAAATCAATATGAAAATGTAAACTAGCAAAGTTAGAAAAAAAAAAAACTATATAAAGAACACATTAAAATACCCAAGAGTCAGTGTCATCCAGAGTGTAAGGATATTAGACAAGTTTTCTGTGGAAACAAAGGCATTGAGGTATTGGTGTAATGATGCACATCACCATATCTTATTGGATGTTGAATGTTTCACAAATTGAATGTATCACACACATATGTAACCAATTATTTCTTGGCCAGAACTGTGTACAACAGCAAATGCAAATCGCCAGGTGTGGTGTGTCAACAACATAAATAAAAATAGTGTCATTTAAAAGAAGAGGATAAAGCCATGTTAATAATATAACGTGATACCTAATGCTATCTAAATGTCATATATACTATTTAGGCTGTTTAAATTTGATAACCATTCACAAATTTCTGTGTAAAATGTATTGAGGTTTATCGATGCATTCATTAAGTGGAAATTTCTTTAATAGTAAGACAAAAGTGGCATTTTATTTATATTTATCTGTAAAAATGTTTGTCGAGAAAAATCATGGGATTAAGCACCAAATTACTACATCAAGACTAATAAAATACTTATTCAAATAAGAGTACATTTCCTTAATTTTTGTGATATACCTTTTTCTGTACCTTGTAAACCAGTATTGTTTTCGTGTTCAATTATTTACAAAAACATTACATAAGAATGATTACATAATTTAAAGGCTATTTTAGACACAGACAACATTGGGAGACAGAATAAAAACATAAGAATATATTTAAATATTTATTTAAACACTGAAAACGCTTAATCTCAGACATTCGTGAAAAACGTCAACTGTCAACAAGTAATCTTGGAGAAATATGCTTCTTTTTGTAGTTGTATTTCAACACTACCTAAATAGTGATCAGTTCTGATATAGGATGAAGGTAAACAGAGTACTAAGAAACACGTTACAGAAACAATTAATTATTTACAAAATGTGAACAATCATATGAGTAGTTGAAGATTAACTTCGTTCAATTTTACTACCTGCTTGAAATAATCCGTAAAACAAAAAGCGATCTGAGGCGCTCACGCTAATAATTTCTGTTCCACTCGTCCGGTTTTGGATGGCCCCGCCCACGGCGTTATCCTGATGAATATTCACGTAAGCGCCACCCAGTGGAACCAAATATTTCAGGAACTGAATATATTGTAACAGGATCATAGTCAGAAGTTATTACAGACACTCAATAGTGACTGATAGTTGCATTCAAGTAGAAGTGTTGTATTCATCTCATTAATTGTCATGTGTAGCTTGAAGTAATTTTTCTGTTACCCATATGCGATTAAAGTTCGTTATGTATTTGATCAAATCACATGAGTTTGTAAGAAACTGTTTAATTTTCCAAAAATATTTTGAATTATATTAAATTATACTGCGGGGCCGTTGAATGCTTGAATCTGATTGGCTGCCGAAGGTTCTGAGGTGTGCAATTATTTTCAGGGCAACACACGGCAAACGTAGTTCCAGGCAGCTCTTGACCTCTATATCACTTCGCCAAATGATTTCTGTTATTTCAAAGGTCTTACAACAGCAAAATAACCAAGCCCCACAAGGACACTGGCCAAATAAATAAATATAGTAAACAAAAGCATAACGACAGCTCATGTCTATGTTTTTGCCACAAAATTAGGCTTTATTATGTACGGAAAGCACATACTCTATCTCTCCCGCTCTCTCTCCCTCACAGACCGCACATACATAACAGTTTGCACACACTAACATACATCGAGCTAATGTTGTAAGCGCTACTCTGACGATTTAATCAGTAAAAAACTTAAAAACTATGACTTCTCACAAGCGAGGTAACAACAACAGCGCTGTTCGTGAACAAAAGGAACTAAGTTTCACTATAACTAGAGACATTGCTGCCGAACACTATTGAGAGACGCACAGAGGTAATCTCTCTCTCTCTCTCTCTCTCTCATAATTTAACTGCATTAGTCTGTTATCAACGGCTCAAGCCTCCGTTACTAGGTTTAAAATGACGTTTTGGAATTAGCAACGGAGGCGTACTGGATGAGATGCGGAAGAAATAATCCCACTCACAATTGCTATTTAAGTAGAAATACTGGACGAATGCCATGAAATATATAATCTGATCCATGTCTTGAGGTGTGGCAACCGTAGTATAAGCGGAATAATTGACTTCGGTCCGTTGAATTATTAGAAAAATAATGCACACCTGAGGTGTAACGGTGTATAACTCCGCTTCGCGTCGTGACCCCATCCACCTCGGGTGTGCATTATTTTTCTAATAATCCAACGGCCCGTCGTCAATTATTCCTTACATAATGTACCACATGCTGATCAGAGGGATGTAATGCCAGAGTAAAGTAACGCCACAATTTACACAACAGATCTTTTTTCCTGACAAAATCAATATTTCTATCTGCTGAATGTAAGCTTCTCCATATTCCAAGTTTGCCTGCAGCACTGGGGACATCACATGCATGTGGGAGTCGTGAGAATTATGAAAATAAATCTAGGAATTATTTGATTGTTGAATTTTAAATCAGCAGGGTTGAGGCATCAAAAGTAACTAAGTAACGAAGCTGTTTTATGGAAAGTAACTGTAATATTATTACTGAAATCTTATTAGTAATTAGTTACACTACTAGTTACTGCAAAAAGTAATATTATTACAGTAACTAAATTACTAGTAACTAGTTACTGCCCATTCCAACACTGGTGGTGGTCTGATTGCTGTTAGACTGTAACACATAAAACATTATTATACTGTAGCTTCTTTTTGCAACCTGATCTCACAGAATTCCGTGTAATGTTCACGGACTTAATTAACCCCGAATCTGTGGTGGCATCACGGAATCGCCGAAAATTCCGTGCTGGACTCACAGAAGGCATCAGCCGTGGTCCATGCACGGATTCACTGGTTCAACACCAGCGCTGCATCGGACCACATAAAAAGAGTGACTCCGATGCAGTTATACTTTCACTGGAGTACCTGACCCCACATCTACCCTAAACCTACCCAGTTCTGAACAATAATGATGACGATAAATTTCCCAGTATCGCGTCGGCATATTGATGCTAGGGTTTCCGTGCGTGGAGCACGGCTGATGCCTGTCACTGACTTACATTGGTATCACTTCTGTGAGCCCATCACGGAATTTTCGGCGATTCCGTGATGCCACCACAGATTCGGAGGTTAATTAAGTCCGTGAACATTACACGGAATTCTGTGAGATCATGTTGTCTTTTTGTGTGCGAAATACAAGAACACAGTGCCAGTGAAAACAATCACAAGCCATGTGCTCAACAGAAACAACACACAACACCAGACAAGATCATATTGTGAGGAAACAAACACCAAGACTACAGTATGTGTTCATGATAAACATGACAAGACAAAAGCAATGAAATAGTTTAATAACTCATATTGTAAACCAAACCAGACAAGAGTGTCAGGATCCTGTCACCTTGCCCCAAACATACAATACACCACATAGAAAAAATAAAATAAAAAACATGGCCTGAGAGCCACTCGAAGCAACATAGTCACACAGAAACA
The DNA here is from genome assembly GCF_012432095.1 of Onychostoma macrolepis. Classification (NCBI taxonomy): domain Eukaryota; kingdom Metazoa; phylum Chordata; class Actinopteri; order Cypriniformes; family Cyprinidae; genus Onychostoma; species Onychostoma macrolepis. The sequence goes on along the minus strand of NC_081159.1, from coordinate 18,150,959 downwards.
AGAAAATACACCACATGATTTAATGAAATCTTTTTTTTTTTGCACAATGTTTTTTGCTCCAATATTCAAGAAAAAGAAATCATTTTTCAATCACCATTTTAGGACCAGTAAAAAAAAAAAAAAAAAAAGAAAGAAAAAAGGGGCTTTTAACCACCACTAGACCACTGATGCATTTAAGTAGAATAAAAGTCAACCACAGTACTTTCCATTGTAAACTCTCTTTTACCACAGTTCCCCGTATGTATGTTGTGTTACAGGAACTGAACAGAATAAAAAAAGAATATTTGTGAATATTATAGATTTATTTGGAATGGCCATACTTCTATTTCATGTTTGACATGGATCAAAGATTGCATTTGTTAACCAAGGTTCTAAATGAGTAGATCTTGGGGCCAGTTGTACAAACTTGGTCATTATGTTAAGACTTTTTCTTGAACTAGTCTGACCAACAGGCAATTATTCAAAGGGTTAGCAATCTTACTTTTTGGATTCAAATTAGACCAATCTACATTTATATGTAACTGACTTGACAAAGTTGTGTTAAAGAAAATAATTAGATGACTTAATTGTTAGACTAGTCTAACCATTTTATGCAACCACACACTGGGTTTGTGTGCTTAGTCTTAGTTTTACACTTTGGGATCAGTACAAATTTAACATGCAATTGGGGACCCAGCACATTAGGAACATCTGGAGTCAGAAAGTAAATGTTACTGTCAGTTAAAACCAGGTTTCAAGACGCTTTTCCTGTGCATGACAAGAAAACACATCAATGGTAAGCATTTGTGGTCTCTGCATCTGTTTCAGTATCTTCAAAACCACCTGCCTCTGGTGACGAGTGTTCCACTAAACAAATGAAATGGTTTTGGTAGTGTTGTTGTGACAATTATAAGTGGTCAGAAGATGCTATTTCTATATGCTGTAGTTATCTACAATACTGTATGCTCATAGCAACCTAAAAATCTGGAGTGCACAAGTACTGTAGGCTACAATGCTACAGTCTGTTCAGCAATCTCTCCACATGCTTGACTACAGCAAAGGGTACAACTAGAAAAAATGTATAGGAAATATCAAACAACCACAACAAAGCACAGGTACAACTGTTAAACTAGGGCATTCTGCAGTAGTCGTATGACCTCTTTCTAAATAAATTTCCACATCTTTATTTATTATTACATTAAATTATTAGATCTATAATATTATTATTCTTTTCCAGAACAGCTCACATTGCATTCAATGTAATAATTGTTGCATTATCACACAGGTATGATGCATATTATCAATTAAGCCTAACCCAATGTGGAAAAACCTTTTAGGAAAACAAATGAAACTATACTTTTTGAAATTCATTCATTCATTCATTCATTCATTCATTCATTCATTTATTTTGTAATGCAACAGTAGTGCTCCAGTGTGCCTCTCATTAATGCTATACTTTTTCATGGTCATATTTCAGATTTGAAGACTACTGTCTTTAGTTCAGCTGATTATTGATGAATTTAAATTAAATTGAATGTTTCATTTGATTTAAATATTTCAGTTGGTGAACTGGAACTGAACTGACTGTCAACACTAAATGGTCTTGAGCTGAATAATGACACTGGTGTCTTTTTAGAGCTGCTTTAGAGCAGAATTTAGATTTGCCTCATTTATTATGTTATCTTCCTGTTCAATATGAAGCTTTGAAACAATGGTTTAAAGCACTTTGCATGACAAAGACACAAAAACTACAAAAAAAGTGCCGACCTACAGAATTATTGTATTTGTTTTGAACACAGACGTGTGATGGTGCTTTCAAACACAGATATTTTCATTTATGCTGCTTTGTACTTTTTAAAATCTGTATGTAAAGCATCAACATATTCCTTAAAAGTATAATACACGATCATATGACACAAGCTCCTCCTTAGCGGTTCTTCACAGTCCACACACACAAAGATACACCAGAAGAGCGATCAGACATCCACATCAACACAACTCATTTCATTTCAGGTAAAATATTTTATGTTAACATCTATGATGATTTTAATTATAAGGCCTATATTTATATACACAGTTTGAAATACATCAGTTAAAAATAACCATCATCTATTGACTTTGATCAGCTTTGACTAAGTGATCTGTCATTCCTGTAATGCTTATTTTTTATGATTTGGTCATGATCAAATGAAACATAATCATGCAAACTATTTGTAAATAGTCCCTCAGAAGACAGTAAAGGCATCTTTGTCAAAATAAAGTATATAAATTCATCAAAAGATTATGATATGAGTATACACTAGAGTGACAACATTTATAGCTGCTTTAAATATAAATACAGATGCACATGAAAAACAGAGATTCTTTATAAATAAGCTTTAAATCATAACTGTTGTTATTAAATACATTTAATGCATAATTACAGGTAAAATCCAAAACATATCTTAGAATGGAAAGCAGTAATTTCATCTCAACTGACAAAGCGACAGTTGTCATTCAAATAAATCCACAAGAGGCAAAAGATGGTGCTGTTTTTGTTGATGGACAGGAGGCCAGAGGAGTATCTCACAACACAGGTCTTAAAGGATTTTTCAAAGCACAACCAAAGGCACTGGGGGTAATGCATTCGATGAATTATAATATATGCATACACAGTAAATTTCCTGGTGTTAAATCAACACCACTTGGTGTACATATGGGAACCAGTTCCGTGTACACCAAGCGGTGTTGATTTAACACCGGGAAATTTCCTGTGTAGTTTTGGGAATATTCTTAGCATTTAATTTATTTTAGATCACTTGAAATGACAGAAGTCTCTTGTCCCCTATAGTGTACTAAACACAAATAGCTTCTATTTTTGTGTTTCCAAACATAAATGTTATGCCATCATGAATAAATCACCTGACCTATATCTGCTCTCTAGACTGTACAGATAATGATTGGAGTGGTGGTCTTCTTACTTGGGATTGTACGCACCGCGAATTTTCTAGAAATTGGTATTATTTCTGTCATTAGTGGCATCAGCTTCTGGGGATCTTTCATTGTAAGTTTCATTTAATAGTTTAGCTTTATTTATTTCCCTTTTAATTTCTTGAATGAACTTTAACATGTCCTGTGTTTTTTCTCAGTACATCAGTGCTGGCTCTCTGTCTGTTGCGGCGCAGAATAAACTTCATCCGTGTGTGGTATGTACATACAAAATGCTAAAATCTGAGAGTGAGAACTCTTCTTTTGTCACATTGTTACTTATCTGTACATCCTCATTTACATTACTCAAGTAATTGTTGTGCAATTCAAATCACCACAAGCTGTCAACAATTGAGCAGCAGTCCAGACAACGTAATCTGTTAGCAGTAAAGCTCTCATTGCAGCTTTAGAAAGGTGGTAAAATGTTCTTTGATCTCAAGATTTGTAACAGGTGCACAACTGACCTTGCCTAACTTATCATATTCATTAGTTTATTATTAACTACAATTAACTGAGTAATGTAAATTATATATATATATATATATATATATATATATATATATATATATATATATATATATATATTAGTGCTGTCAAAGTTAACAAATTCATTTTAACGGCACTAATTTTATTAACGCGCAATTTTTTTAACGCAGCGCGCATTTTCTGTTTGACCAGTGGTCTGGCCCGTCGTTGGAGAAATGGAGAGACAGTGTTGCCAACTTAGCGACTTTGCAGAACCCTTTAGCGACTTTTTTGCCCCCTCTTCAAAAAAGTCGCCTAGCGACAAATCTTTAGGGTTTGTCCAAACCTTGTTTAGTTCCTGAGACTCGCTGGTACTGCCGCGCGAGCGCGAGCACACACCTTTCTCTCTCTGCATTGTTCAGCGAGCGGCGGAGAGGAGAAGGCTTTCAGTTAAACACAGATATTATGATGCTTCTCTAATTTTACATGCAAGTAGGCTATAGCCCGGAATCACAGCACAGCTATTGTCATTATCTTATGTGTACTTGATTTCATCAGACGACGGCTCGATTATTAGGATTTTTGTGCAGATTTACATCTTGGAAGGGAAAGCTGGTTATGTAGTCTTAAGGGGTCGTGTTTCAGTCACTATTTCATATTCATTCCGTTGTCAGACAACAGAAACAGTAAAATATATCAATGAAAACAGTTTTATTGAGAATTTAGCTGTATCAGAATACAGTATGTGGGCACAAAGAGGCAAACAAATGTAATAATAAATAATAAATGTACATTCTGCATGTTCAGAAGAAGTGAGCTGCCCTGTCAGGTTTGTGTAAGTAAATTGCTCAGTGCAAAGAAAGAGAAGTAATGGGAACCTGATATTTCTTTTTTCATGTGTCTAATAGACATGAACAAGTTATTTGAAAAACATCTATGACCTTTGAAACATGTCTAGAGTTCATGCTGACTATGTTGACTATGGTTTCACTAATAATAAACATTATATTGCATAAAGCATCCATATTTGTCCATGCCCATGTTGATTAGAGTATTAAAAACTTGAAAAGTATTAATTTATGGTACATTTAGAACAAATAAAAATGTGCGATTAAGTTAATTAATCATGAGTTAACTCGTGACGGTCATGCGATTAATCGTGATTAAATATTTTAACCAATTGACAGCCCTAATATATATATATATATATATATATATATATATATATATCCTGTTGGTACTGCCAGTAACAAACTGTGTAGCTGTTGTGTCCTCTCAGACATTAAACTCAGCTTTTTTAGCACAACAAGACGTTCATTATTTTACAACTAACAGATCAAAATATCTGACTCATTACTACTTTACAGATTTTAGGATGTTTTAAAAGTGTGTTCCGTTACAATTCATAAAACATAAAAGCTTCTCTCCCCCCCCTCCCCTGTAGGTGAAAGCCTCTCTTGGAATGAATGTGATCAGTGCCATAACTGCAGGGATATCCATTATTCTGATAGGTGCAGACGTAGGAATCACTTCACTGTATCACTTCACAAATTGCTACCATGATCGCCATGATACCACGAGGCTCTGTAAAAATGATCAGGTACTAAATGTACATTATTTTGTTTTAATTGTGGTTTTATTTATGTAAAAGTTCACCCCCCAAAAATTATGTTATCATTTTCTTATATGTCATTAATCATTGAAAATCTTAATGTAAACCTCAGGTTGTTGCTTACATAAAGCTATTGGGTGATTTGAAAAGATTTGAAATATAGAACACAAGTTGAATGAACAGTTTTAGCTTATATGGTGCTTTCTTGTGTTTTTTGAAGCATCAAAGCTCAGTCTTCATTCATTTTAATTGTGTTAAAGCAGTCTTTAAAATACTTTCTTTAGAAGAAAAAAAAATTAAATGACAAGAGGGTGAGTACATTATGACAGAAGATTTGTGAACTTTTATATTCTGATTTTTGAGATACACTCTTATCATCAGAATAAACTCAATATAATTGCGTGGATGTTATTTGTGGAACTGCTTTCAAATATGGGCATGTTGAATGTGCGTTTTTAGGGGTTTGGTTCTGGAATCCTTGGAATATTGCTGGTGTTCTCCATCCTTCAGTTTATCATCTCCATCGTTATCTCGGCATTTGCCTGCAAAGCCACCTGCGGCACAGACTCTACAGTGGTCAGTGTGGCACTAAACCGGGTAAATAATTTAGTGGTGATGATTCAATTGCTATAAATAGAGTGCCAGTTAGTTTTAACCCAACACCCAATAGATATATTCTTCTAAATATAACTTCTACTGGGTTTTAATCTTGTGTGTGGATCTCATTTGTCTCTTGTACACTAACATATTTTGTCTGTTACTTCCCAGGGATACTGAGCCACAGTAAGGAGATACCATCCAAAGGTTGCAAGGAATTAATATTGGCAGTGTTGCTTCTGACTCAAATATTCTTTTCTTTCTAGTGAATCTATAATAAGAGAGTGAGAATATATGGATACATTTTATAATTATTGGATAACTGATCTTCAAACCCTGATCAAACACATATGTACAAGATAATCAATCAAGCTAGCCTTCAGGATTTCTATCAAACAAACAAACAAAAACAAAAAAGACAGGCAGGTGAGTTGATCAGGATTAGAGCTAAACTCCAAAGTAGCATAGACCTTGAGGGCCAGAGTTGTGAAACCCTGTGTTGTCAACCACATGTTGACATTAATTTTTTAAAGCAAAACATGATTGGATTGATATATGAGTCTTTTAAATAAAGGTGGCCATTTCAAAAATACTCAATCCTACAATGTTTGTCTGTCATTATTTCTGTGACATACAGTAGCTACATCACCATTTAATACATTTGCAAAAAACCCACCTGCTGGCTACTGCTGGCCCTCAAACAAAGGTAGTTATAATGGTGCATTCCATTTGTGCTCGTAAGTCAGAAATTTTGAGTTAGCAAGAGAAACTTTATACTGGAACATCCCCTCAAGCTGGAGTTCTGAACATGGCTGCTCAGTGCATCAACAAACCTTTTGTTGCATTCTCACATTTTTTCTGACAACTGCTTTCTCAATAGTGGTAAAACAAAATGATACTTTCAGAGGTGGTTCGGGTTGATCAGCTTGTTTTTCTTGACTGTATTATCAGACTCAGAAATTATATGGCATAAATGATAGTTTGTGCAGTTACAGGAGTAATTTACTAGGGATGGGCACATCAGTACAGCAGCAGTATCCATATATCAATACTCACAATCTATTTATTTAGTATCATGTCCTGCAAAACAATCAGTATTAAAGTTATATTAATACGAAACATGGGTTAATACATCACTTTCAAATGTTTTCAGTACTTTTTTAATGTTTGTACCAAAATACCCCTGCCATATTTAGCTAAAAATCATGTTATTATAAATGCTGTTTGAACTATGTAATGACCATTGATGTTGGTTTTAGTTTAATGTAATTATGTGTTAAGTGTTACATGTCCAAATTATCGGACATTTAAATCCCTACTCGGACAAGACAAGTTTTCCAGGAGGACGTCAGAGAAATTTGTGTGTCACATACTATACTTGCTCTATACACTATACACTCTAAAAACTGCTGGGTTAAAAACAACCCAATTTGGGTTATTTTGGCAACCCAGCGCTGGGTCAAAAAGGGACGAACCCAGCGCTGGGTTATTTTAACCCAACACGTTGGGTTATTATATTTAACCCAGCATGCTGGGTTGCTTTTTTATGGTTTAAAATTACTACATTGCTAGGCTAAAATGAACCCAAATCGAGCTAGGCATTAAACCTACAAATCTTGTTCATTTTAAAATCACTTTGACACACACAGAATGACTATCAAAAGGTAAATATTTATTAAAAACAACAAGAGAAAACAGTCAAAAAGTAACATGCATGTAAGAAATGCAGAAAAGTATGGTATTAACAGCTACAGAGTTTATAAATGAAGCATTGGGAACATTTGTTGAATATAACTTTTAAGATCAAATTTGACTTTTTTGGTAAATTTTATATATTGTATACAAATATACAAAAACACTATTATACAATAATTGTACAATTAGTTAATAGTTAAGTTCTTTACAAACTATTCTAGCATGACAGTACACAAATAAACCACAACATTGACACTATTATAACATTTAACAGAAGCATATGTGTGTGAAAGAATGTGAGCATGTGTATGAATGACAGAGTGTAAACTCAATTAAACAACACAGAACAAGCATTTAACATTATTTTTTACAAATTATACACTTACAGTTTGTTTCATAGTCCATGAATATAGATCATGCATCACTACCAATTTTCATGATCTCTTTAGCATAATTGATGTAGTCATGAAGAAGCCCCATCAGCACAGCAAAGGCATGTGACATCTTTTACATTATCCAGGGCAGCGTCCTCCTTTAAAACCACTGTTGCATCAGTTTGGGGTAAAGGTCATTCTCCTCTTTGACCAGCATTCATTTCAGTCACTGCCTGTTCTTCATCAGTGGCCTAAAAAGAGAAAAACATTTGACATATTCTAAAACATACTCTATTTTCAGATAGAGGTGCATCCACATCAGTAAGGATAGGTAAATAGTCTGTTTTATAATTTCAACCACTTTGCGTGGTTGTTTAATATCTGACTACCACAGCGCTCTAGAATGCTATAATGGCAGCACTAGTGTGAGGGCATGTAATATTGTTTAAATAAATATATTGCTTTCAGAAAGCTACTTCTTTACTGAAACTTTAAAACAGACATGACATTCACATACCTCACAAATTTTCATGTACGTGGAGGGCTGCCCTTTAAAGGGTTAGTTCACCAAAAAATGAAAATGGTCATAATTTACTCTCCCCCATGTTGTTCCAGACCCATACGAACCCATGCAATTTTTGGAACACAAATAAATATATTTAATATTCTCTTAATTTTTGTCCTCCATTGCAAGTCTGGGAGACAAATATTTTCTTCTGAACAGACATGTTCACTATCATATAATTTAAGATTTATTCATATATAAATATTGGAATGGATTACTTCTACAATAACTCTGTATTTATGAAGCTTGGCAATACCGATTATCTAGACTCTCAATGGATTAACAAAAAATTTGGAGAGAAAATTAAAAATATATTCATTTGTGTTCTAAAGACAGACAAAAGTCTTATAGGTTTGGAATGACATGAGGGCAAGTAATTATTTTTTTTTGTGTGAACTATTCCTTTAAGAAAGGAAGACCAAGAATGATGACTCTCCAAATCAGATAACTCCAACAAGACAAGTTGGTTTGAGTTTTGCAATGAAAAACACAGACATCAATGGTTTACATAAAATATGAACACATAATCATACTGTTGTTGCATCAAAATGTGAAGTAAACAGGCAGGAGACAACAGAAACATTTATTTTCTAAAAATAACTTACATCAATCTCAAAAGAATGATGCTCTCCTATGTCTCTGGCTTTCAACATACTAAAAAACAAACAAACATTCTTTTACTCTTGGTAAAAAAATTGATAACATGGAATTATGAAGTTTACTTGCTTTAAACTGTGTTTCCCTCTCTTCTGAAGAATCGCCTCCTCCAGTCCTCACAGCTCACACAAGCAGGCTTCTGTGTTGTTAACTCCTGGCGCGGGCATGAAGACAAGCTCAACAAGTCTGAAATATTACATGCAAAACATTACTTTAAACAATTACCACTTCAACAGCCTCAAAATAATTATGCTAACTTAGTCTTTATTACATAACGCTGTTTCCTTTAGGAAACTACATTCAGTTTAACCGCGAAAAATAAGATAACAAATTAACATGTAAATGTGTTAATAACCATCTATTAACACCTCAAAAAGTGCAGATATTGTAAAATCTTATGTCAATATGACATAAGACACTCACGGATGTTATAAAGTAAGTTACCTCTTCCGTTCAGTAAAAGAGGCCATTAAGACCTCCGTTTCTGAGACGAAAACCATGTCTGCGTATTTTTCAATATAAGCTCTTTTCAGACTATTTCCGCCTTCCATGCAACCTCAAAATACTCCCGGACACAAACAATGAATGATGACTTTACATTTTTAACCCTCATGTACTGTTCAAAAACAGGTGACTTCCTGTATGGTCCGGGTCAAATTGACCCGTATTGGATTCAATGTGATTCCACAAAAATTATGACATATAAAAATACATACAATCAAGTACAATCAATAAACTTTTAATATCAATATCAAATAATACTTTTCACACATTTCAAAGAATGAATATCTGAATTCATGATTTATAAAAATGTTTTTAACCACTATTTTTGACTGCCACTCCCCCAGACCTGTGAGATGTTTGCGATTGCACGTTTTTTAACGATAATATCTTGGTCTAAGCTTAAAGTAATCTTGACAAATTATATATCATTCGAAAGGTTTTGGACTCTAGTTTTGATATTTGGTGACTGTTTTTCAAAGAAATGACAGAGCAATAGATAAATAGCGATAGATTCTACATTTATGATATAGTGCCAAAGACACTTTTATTCTATACGTATGTTTTTATGTGTTTTAGAGAGAGAATTCAAATCAAATATTAAAGTTACTGCCCAAACTATTTCTGAATAGGATGTCTACTTCATAAATATTTAAAAACAATTATGGAAATATATAGTTCAGAACACTCAAACAATAAATGGACATCAAGAGTCCCTGTATATCACCTAGTGGAAAAGTTTGGTACTGCATCCACAAAATCGTACTTAAAAGTAAATTTTTTGAGATATCAACCTAAAATTTGGCACAAAACTTGTTCAGATGATTGGCTTTGATTTTCTTGAAGATTTGGTGGTAAACATATTTTGTAAAATTGCTATTTTAAATAAAATATAAAAATATATATTTTCATACATTTTAAACTTCTATAACGTTTTATAAATGTACTTTTATAACTATTTTTTTACTTCTACAATAACCTGTGATGTTTCACCTTTAAAAAATATACCAATCTTAAGTCTGTGCTCTGAAGTATTCAAGTTTTTTAACAATTTTAGCCGGAAAAGTCATTTTTATATCTATGCTCAAAAACTGTGACTTACAGTTAAAAGGCTAAACAGTTTTGTTTTCACAAACTTTGAAATTAAAAAGTTGTTAAACTCATCAAGACACTGACACTAGGAGGCACTTCAGGACTAGAGTTAAGGAGCTCTGAAATACAACAAAGGAATTTGCTGTTATTTAGTGTGTATTTCAGTTGCTTTTGAATGAATGCCTATGCGGGTCAAATTGACCCACGAACATCACAAACGTATAATAATTTCTGTATGTACATTTCACAACACATCAGTGTGTTGAAACTGTGTATGCATGTTCATGACCCTAAATGAAAAAAAGTAACAAAACTTCAAGAAAAACAACATGAGTTAAATAGTATTTCAGATAGCTTGAAAGAATAAATGATAGCTCATTTTTACCACTTTGGCTGACAAAATATTTTTTCTGTATTGAAATGAGTGGGGAAAAGCTACTTATTTTGCTTCATAGGATTGTAAAAAACTAAAATAACAAAATATAACCAAGAAATGTTATTATTTTGGGTCTGTAGAGTTGCCTTAGAGCATTAAAATATCGGGTCAAATTGACCTGAGAACAGTACGAACGTAACAAAATTTTTTTGGGACATGTCAAGACACATCAGCTTGTTGAAACTTCGCATGAATGTTCATGACCCTAAATGAGAAAAAGTCACAAAATTTCAAGAAAAAAAAACATAAGTTAACTGATATTTCTGACAATTCAAAAATCAAAACGGGGAGGGTTAATCTTTACTTACCATAACGTCTTTCACTCACTTCTCGCTTCTTTCACGCTGAGAAAATGGCGGCTTCTCGCACTGGTGTCGTCCGATGTTAACGTGACGTGCGTGATCTCTTTCACGTCCGCGTTCCCAACGCAGCACCGTATATATCACATATATATCATATGTGATGCATGTAACCACATTAGTTCTAGAAAACACCCAGATGCACACGTAGACTGCAGGATGTCTTTTAAAGATCACATCATCTGGAAGGCATCTGCTGTGCACAAACATCTGATAAACGTCTTTAAGATGTCAGTTTTACAAACGTTCTAAATAATGAACATCTTAAAGACTTTTTCTAAATGTTAATTTAACGTCAATCCAATACGTATTGCAGACACTTAAAAATATGTCTTCGATGTAAACGCACATCAAATAGATGTCTACTAAAAATAGCTACTATGGCAAGCCATTTTAACATGGGTTGCACCAACAAGGATTAAATTAAGTGAAGTTTAGAGTTAATCAAGGATTTGTTGATCTGGGTTTTATTTTAAATCGAGTTGTGTTGCACCACTTAATTTTAAACTTAGATTAACAAATCGGGATTAGAATTCTAACCTGCGATTAAAACCTCCATCTACCATTAATTTTCTCCATCATGATGGATTCGTCATGTAATTAAACAGCAACAATGTTAATATACTCTGTCTCTGACATAAATTGCTTTTGTCGATAAAGGAAATAAACTTGTAAATGGTCCGCCGTCTTTATAAACCGCTACATAGAAAGACCGTTGATCAAATGGCTGATCAAGCAAGCAAAGAAAACTTGAAGTGCATACGGATTTCATAATCTTGGAAATATGTGACCCTGGACCACGAAACCAGTCTTAAGTCGCTGAGGTATATTTGTAGCAATAGCCAAAAATACATTGTATGGGTCAAAATTATAGATTTTTCTTTTATGCCAAAAATCATTAGGATATTAATTAAAGATCATGTTCCATGAAGATATTTTGTAAATTTCTTACCGTAAATGTATAAAAACTTAATTTTTGATTAGTAATATGCATTGCTAAGAACTTCATTTGAACAACTTTAAAGGCGATTTTCTCAGTATTTAGATTTTTTTGCACCCTCAGATTCCAGATTTTCAAATAGTTGTATCTCGGTCAAATATTGTCCTATCCTAACAAACCATACATCAATGGAAAGCTTATTTATTCCGCTTTCAGATGATGTAGACATCTCAATTTCGAAAAATTGTTTTGTCATCCAGGGTCACATATAAATATAGTATCAGTGAATGGAGTATAGCTTATGACAAAACAACCGAGACAAGAGAAAATAACTGGCATGATTCGCGGAGTGACTACCTCCGCTCGTGACTACCTCCGCTCGTGACAGTGCTGCACATGTGTGGATCGATCCGGTCTTCTTTTCTTTGCCGTACGTCGAGATGCACCAAGATAAGTGACGGATTCACATCCCGGACTCGATAGCAGGCGCAAGTTTACTACGGGCTGCCACGATCCTCACAATCTGCCTCATAATAACCACCTCTCCGAGACCTGACGACACACCCACTGTTTCTGTCTTTGTTCAATCAGCCACATATTGTAACTGTAGGTGCACTTTATTTCATTTAAAGGGGTCATATGATGCGATTTCAAGTTTTCCTTTCTCTTTGGAGTGTTACAAGCTGATTGTGCATAGATAAGATCTCTGAAGTTGCAAAGAGTAAAGTCTCAAAACCAAAGAGATATTCTTGATCAAAGTTAAGACTCTGTCACGCCCCCCTAAAACGGCTTGTTCAAACATGCCCCCACATGTCTATGTCAAGATGTGGAAATATATGCATAATGCAGCCCAAATGTTCATGCCATAGACTGTATAAAAAGATGGACGACGTGTCTCCACTTCCTTCCACTACAGAAAAGTGAAGCGAATGCATCTCAGTATTACATTCGTTTAGATGTAGAGGGGGCGGGGTTTATGACCTGTACTGCAGCCAGCCACCAGGGGGCGATCAAAGAGCCCGCAGCTTCACTTTTCTGGACGTGTGAGACACATCTGGTTGACGCAAAGAAAGAAGGCGTGGTTTCAGTAACCGCAGTAGTGTTGAAGCAGCCTGTCAGGGAGACGCTGTGTGTTTCCAGGTGAAAGCAAAAGCACTTTATTTGCATTTAGGAATGCAAGATTACTTACAACAGAACAGAAACGCATTTTATGGACGACCGTTTCATGAACCTAAGAGAGGAAAAAATTCGGATTTTGCTATGACAATCTGGCGCTTCTGAATCAGCGACTGTATGTTTTGTTATTAGTTTAAGTATTTGCTATTGACTGTTCCAGACTCATGATATAACTCACACATATTTACATATACACGCACACACTTCACAGACAAACCTATTCATGAAGTCTCTTAAAATCAGTTGTTGGAATATACAGGGTCTGCACCCTTCTTCTTTCGGTAACAAGTCTGCAGACCAAGACTTACTCAGCAATGTAACAGATATGGACATTTGTATCTTTCATGAAATGTGGTGTCGCAATAATGAGGCTTTACATTGTCCAATAGGATACAAAGAAATTGTTGTTCCTTCATTAAAAAATTCTAAAATTAAATATGGCCGTGACTCAGGTGGAATACTTATTTGGCACAAAGACAATTTGAAGCACTTGATAAAAATTGTTAAAATTGAAAATTCGTCTATTTGGCTTGAAGTGAAATCAGTCACATCACAGCATAATCTCTACCTCTGTGCGCTCTATATTCCACCTCATGACTCTCCCTATTACAACGAGCAAAGCTTTCTAAAGCTACAGACTGACATCTTGCACTTTCAGTCAAGAGGACATATTCTCATATGTGGAGACTTAAATGCCGGAAGACAAATTGATTATGTGAATATTGTAGATAATCACATATCCAACGACACCACGTTTCATTCTTCATTAATTATTACACCAAGAAACAGCTATGATAGTTTAGTCAACACCAATGGAAAGCAAGTGTTAAAACTTTGTAAAGGTTTAGGGCTATACATCATTAATGGCAGAACCAGAGGAAATAGTTTAGGCAGATTCACCTATTGCTCCAGATTAGGAGCCAGTGTAGTTGATTATTCAATTACAGACATTGACCCAAATTTTATTAATGCCTTTATAGTTAGACCTCAACTTCCCATTTCTGACCACTGCCAAACAGTCCTTTACCTGAAACAGTCATGTGACCGGGTCAGTACTCCTCCCCTCAAACATGAAAAACTGTTCTCTTTAAAACCAAAACTAAGTTGGAACCAGTCTAATGCTGAAAAATTCAAAGAAAACATGAGCAGCTCTGTTATACTAAAAATGCTGGACGACCTTATGTCCACAGATTTCACTCCAGATACTAATGGAATAAACTCAGCAACATCCAATCTTAATGATATATTTCAAACTTTGGCCACTATATCTAACACTAAACAACCAAACAAACATAGAATAAACAAACAAAAAGTAAAAAAGAGTATGTGGTTTGATAATGAATGCAATTGTCTCAGAAAAGACCTTCGACGACTTGCTAACAAAAAGCATAAAGAACCGGCCAATCAGACGCTACGGCTCGCCTACTCCAACTGTTTGAAAAATTATAAAAAGCTCATTTGCAACAAAAGAGATCAATATTATGAAGCTAAAACTGATGAAATCAATGAATCAATAGACCAAAACAATTTCTGGAATCTCTTTAAAAAATTTGAAAGCCCCAAATCAAACACATTACTCCAGTGCGGCAGTCTGGAGGTCTTACTTTAAAACTCTTTACCAAAAACTTGAACCACACCTCAACCAGCCCCAAACAAAAACAAAGAGAAAACTAGAAGATTTAAAGAAAACAATAAAACATTACCAAAAATTATTCAATCTGATCTTATCCTCTGGTGACTTCCCTGAGACCTGGTCTGTAGGACTGATCACTCCTATATATAAAAAAGGAGATAAATTCGATCCCAGTAATTAACGTGGTATTTGTGTGGGCAGTAACCTAGCAAAGCTTTTCTGCAATATAATAAACAACCGCATAGTGACATTCCTTACAAGACGCAACATCCTAAATAAATCACAAATTGGCTTTTTACCAAAACAACGAACATCCGACCACATCTATTCTCTCCATACTCTAATTAACAAAAATCTAAAGGGCAAACAAGGGCAAATTTTAAAAAAGCTTTCGACTCTATTTGGCATGATGGTTTACTATACAAATTATTACAAATTGGCATCGGTGGAAAAACATTTGATGTTATACAATCCATGTATAAAAACAGAAAATGTGCGGTCAAAATTGGGAATCTCAGAGGTGCGTTCTTCCAGCAGGGTCGTGGAGAGAGGCAGGGATGCAGTCTGAGCCCAACCCTGTTTAACATCAATGAGCTGGCAGAAGCTCTGGACCGCTCCGGCAGCATCCCGGGCCTCGCTTTGCACGACTCTGAAGTCAAATGTCTGCTGTATGCGGACGACCTGGTTCTGCTGTCCCCCACAGCAGAGGGTCTCCAGCACAGCCTGGCCCTGCTGGAACAGTATTGTGAGGAATGGGCTCTGACGGTCAACCTGGACAAAACCAGAGTCATGGTGTTCCAGAAGAAGGCCAGGTCTCAGGGAAGCAGATACCAGTTCAATTACGGAGGAGAAGTCCTCGAGCACAGCACCAGCTACACTTACCTGGGCATCGAGATCTCTGCATCAGGGGGCTTCAGTCTGGCTGTGAAGGCCTTGAATGAGAAGGCCCGGAGGGCATTTTATGCCATCAAATCAAGGAAGAGGTCTGCGCGGGACTGTTTTTTAAGTTCCGCTCCCGCGAGGTTATATCCCGCACCCACCCGCTCCCGCAATATATTTACTCTTTGTTCACCCGCTGTCCGCTTTGAATAATTTTCTTCCCGACCGTTCCTGCTAAATTTAGATCTCGTTTCCAGAATCACACATTTAAATTTCCTCTACTGAAAGAAAGACAGATAGGCTAACAAATAAAAGTGTAGTCTGCACAAAATTGTATTTGTATTCCTTATTTTTATTTGTCTTGTGAGGATACAATTCGTTTAACCTTTACAACACAATAGAAACAAGTGTCGCAGAGGGGAAAAAAATGTAGGTTGTACAAAAATGGCCTATTATAATTTTAATCGTCTTGTCAAAATACTAAATTCGTTTAACATCTTGCTGTAAACACAGTAGCCTAGGAAAAGTGTTGCGGAAAAAAAATAAAGAAATAAATAAATTCGAAATCTGTCATTTAAAATTATAGGCTAAGCAAAATAAAAACAAAACCGAGTTGAGCGTTCTTCAAGGACATCGCATCCACACTTTGCTCCATCCTTATTCTGCTCTGTCACTCATCGACAACCTGCCTGGGTTGCGTTTCCCAAAAGCATCGTAAGCTTAAGTACATCGTACACTCATTGAAACCAATGGAGCTACGATCAACTTAGGCTTACGATGCTTTTGGGAAACGTAGCCCTGTTCTGTCTGCGGGCCGTATATTCACCACTGGTAGGCTAGCCTGCTCTGAGCATCGTTATGCACATGCTGCGCACAGACCTCGCAAATAAAACGAAGCACTGGTTCATGCGTGCAGTGCGTGCACAACAGTCGAGTGCAGGCTGTACCGGTGCTTGAATAAAGCGCAGATATGCTGTTCTGAAAAGACGTCGGGAACCGGATATTGTTAGACCGCCCGCTCCCGTTCAAATTGCACCAGAGTTACCGACCGCAACCGTGTTTTATTCGGGAATTTAATCCCGCGTCACAAGAAATCTGGTCGGGTCCCGCGATTCCCGCGGGACAGCCACGGGAATGCAGACCTCTAAATCACGGTTTGGCCAATTAAAACTACCAATTAAAACATGGATCAAATTATATCACGCAATCATTAAACCTACTGTACGGGAGTGAAATTTGGGGACCAATAATACATTAAAAATTGGGATAAAACATCAATAGAAAAACTACAACTAGAAATGATCAAAAACATTTTAGGGGTCCATAGAGGTACGTCCAATGATGCCTGCAGAGCTGAATTAGGCTTATATCCACTGAAGATTGAGATGTGTTCAGTTCTGGCATCACCTCCATAAATCTGATCCTGATTCAGTCCGATATAAAGCCCTCCTCGCCAATGAAACCTCAGCAGAATCTCATCCTCTAAACACACTCGCTCTTCAGCTAATCCATAAAACCCAGCTCCTCACTAACTACAGCTACAACCCCAAAGCCATTATTAAAGAAATTGGCAAAAATCTGAAAGACACCCATGATGAATCTCTAAAAATACACTCTGACCTTCAAAATAAACTCCAATGCTACTCAACCCTAAACAGAACCACTAAATTTGCCAATTATTTATTGATTAAACCATTTAAAGAAAGACAAATCCTCTCCAAATACAGATTAAGTAACCATGATTTAGAAATAGAGCGAGGAAGACATACAGGTGCATCTCAATAAATTAGAATGTTGTGGAAAAGTTCATTTATTTCAGTAATTCAACTCAAATTGTGAAACTAGTGTATTAAATAAATTCAATGCACACAGACTGAAGTAGTTTAAGTCTTTGGTTCTTTTAATTGTGATGATTTTGGCTCACATTTAACAAAAACCCACCAATTCACTATCTCAACAAATTAGAATATGGTGACATGCCAATCAGCTAATCAACTTAAAACACATGCAAAGGTTTCCTGAGCCTTCAAAATGGTCTCTCAGTTTGGTTTACTAGGCTACACAATCATGGGGAAGACATGGCTGATCTGACAGTTGTCCATAAGACAATCATTGATACCCTTCACAAGGAGGGTAAGCCACAAACATTCATTGCCAAAGAAGCTGGCTGTTCACAGAGTGTTGTATCCAAGCATGTTAACAGAAAGTTGAGTGGAAGGAAAAAGTGTGGAAGAAAAAGATGCACAACCAACCAAGAGAACCGTAGCCGTAGAGAGAAGAACTGGACTGTTGCACAGTGGTCCAAAGTCCTCTTTTCAGATGAGAGCAAGTTTTGTATTTCATTTGGAAACCAAGGTCCTAGGAGGAAGGGTGGAGAAGCTCATAGCCCAAGTTGCTTGAAGTCCAGTGTTAAGTTTCCACAGTCTGTGATGATTCGGGGTGCAATGTCATCTGCTGGTGTTGGTCCATTGTGTTTTTTGAAAACCAAAGTCACTGCACCCATTTACCAAGAACTTTTGGAGCACTTCATGCTTCCTTCTGCTGACCAGCTTTTTAAAGATTCTGATTTCATTTTCCAGCAGGATTTGGCACCTGCCCACACTGCCAAAAGCACCAAAAGTTGGTTAAATGACCATGGTGTTGGTGTGCTTGACTGGCCAGCAAACTCATCAGACCTGAACCTATTGTCAAGAGGAAAATGAGAAACAAGAGACCAAAAAATGCAGATGAGCTGAAGGCCACTGTCAAAGAAACCTGGGCTTCCATACCACCTCAGCAGTGCCACAAACTGATCACCTCCATGCCACGCCGAATTGAGGCAGTAATTAAAGCAAAAGGAGCCCCTACCAAGTATTGAGTACATATACAGTAAATGAACATACTTTCCAGAAGGCCAACAATTCACTAAGAATGTTTTTTTTTATTGGTCTTATGAAGTATTATAATTTGTTGAGATAGTGAATTGGTGGGGTTTTGTTAAATGTGAGCCAAAATCATCACAATTAAAAGAACCAAAGACTTAAACTACTTCAGTCTGTGTGCATTGAATTTATTTAATGCATGAGTTTCACAATTTGAGTTGAATTACTGAAATAAATGAACTTTTCCACGACATTCTAATTTATTGAGATGCACCTGTAGACAAACATGGACAGAGCAAGAGCAGAGGATCTGTAGACACTGTGATCTACAGCAAATAGAGGACGAGAAACACTTTCTGCTGATTTGTCCTAAATATCACAATGTGAGAGAAACATTTCTCCCCAGATTTGAAGCATTGATTCCATCATTTACTGAACTTAGTGATACTGAGAAAATGCCCTTCTTACTTGGAGAAGATGATAACACAGCTGCACTAGCTGCTAAATATGTATTAACCATTCACAATGTTAGATGTTAAACATGATTAACTTGAAACTGACTTACTTTATCTATTCATTTATTTAGATGGATTTGATTTATTGTTATTTAGGTTGTTATTTATGTTGTTGTTGTTATATATATATATATATATATATATATATATATATATATATGTTTATGCTTTGGCAACATTGTGTTACACAGTCATGCTAATAAAGCTGAATTGAATTGAATTGAATTGAATTGAACTGAACTGAATTGAGAGAGAGAGAGAGAGAAGTTGCCATGGTTTACGATGGCAGTTGGCAACAAAATAATCAGCTCCTGATTTAACAACATTTTTACCAGAGAATGTATGTTTTTAATGACTCAAATCTTGATTAAATAATTGGATACCTAACTGTAAACAAGAGGCAGAAGATTATTAAGGTAAGACCTCTAAAAAAAAGTAATTTTTTATTGATATCAACTGCAAACTGCAAATAATCAGTACATCAAGCTGACTGCTAGCCAAGCTAACATTCCGTGGCAGTTAATTCAGTTGAGAACAAAATGGGTCTATCTAAAGCAGAGGCATTTTTCAAAAATGAAGAGGAGCTGGAGATAATATATCCAGCAGAAGTTAAATCTGCCAAAGACAAGAAAAAGATGAAAGAAATTATCCTGAGAGAGAACCCAGAGATACTGTTATCTGACTACAGTGGACCAGAAAACAACAGAGTCCTGTGTAACCTGCTCTTCTTTACTGAACACTCATCATCCTGGCACACCGTCCTCTGCTCCACCATGACATGTATGAGGAAAGGAGGCATCAGCAAAGGTAGACAACTCACACTAGAAGGAGACAACGAGACAAAGCTGACTGTGAACCTTTATCACAATGGCACAGTCACGGTCCAGGGACCAGAAACCAGCCTCAATGAATTCCAGAGGAACTTCAGAAATCTTAAAAGGGAGATTCAGAAAATTAAGAAAGATCCTGAAGTAAAGAGCCAGGCAGAAGATGAGGCCAGCACAACCTCAGTTACCATCAGGGCTGGACTGGTAATCTGGCATACCGGGCATTTTCCCGGTGGGCCGAAACACTGAAGGGGCCTACAGAATTTTTTTTTTTTTTTTTGCCAAGGACCATCACGAGCAGCCAGTGGCCCATTGGTTTGTCTCCTGTATTGACAGCGTAAACCACCCAATCACAATGCGCTATAGACGGAGCCATATGAAGTGTTTTGCTCCGCCTATATAAAGAACGCTTCACCCCCAACTTCTTCCTCGTCGGCTTTTCCCACGTTTTCACAGCAGCTTTATCAAGAACAGGCTTGCTCTGCAGTGAGTGATGCGGCGTAAAGAGCCAGCAGGAGGAGGAGAGGAGAGCAGTTGAATCGGTAAAGTGCTTGATCGGGATTCGGAACGGAGTCAGGCATCTATCCTGTGTGTGCGCGCCATTAGTGCAGAATACGCAAACACTTTTTAATAAAACGTAAATTCGTCCACCGCGATTTTCTGGCCAAGTCATGTCAAGTGTGTTCATTGAGGTTTCCATGGGCCAATGCGAATAAAAATAGATTTAAATTCGAAAAGACACAATATTGTCAGACCTGACGTTTTTTTTATTATCCAAAACAACTCGATGCAATGATACATATCTACGCTACCAGTCAAAAGTCATTGAACAGTAAGATTTTGAATGTTTTTTTTTTAAAGACTTCTCTTCTGCTCACCAAGCCTGCATTTATTTTATCCAAAATACAGCAAAAGCAGTAATATTGTGAAATATTTTTACTATTTAAAGTAAAAATACTTTAACACAGCAGCTCCAAATTGAAAGATGCTATTCTGAAATTATTCAATCTCTTACTAAAATCAGGACACTTTCCTGAAATCTGGAAAGAAAATCTAATAACTAATAACATTATAAAGGACATATACAATGGGAACAAATGCGGTGTCAAAATCAATGACAAACGAACGGATTATTTCAGTCAAACGAAAGGAGTCCGTCAAGACTGCAGCCTCAGCCCGACTCTATTTAATATCTATATTAATGAACTGGCATCAGCACTTGATAAGTCCTCTTGTCCTGGTCTGACCCTCGAGGGCAGAGAAATTAAATGCCTCCTGTATGCAGACGATCTTCTGCTCTTGTCACCTCATGAAGAGGGGCTGCACCAAAGTCTCTCCATTCTGGAAAAGTACAGTAACGATTGGGCCTTACCGATAAACATGGAGAAGTCAAAAATCATGATCTTTCAGAAAAAGCCTCGTCTTGCTGACAAAAAATATGAGTTCACAATTGGTGGAACAATTCTTAATCATGTCACCTGTTATAATTATTTGGGTCTGACGATCTCAGCCTCTGGACAGCTCAATACTGCAATAAAAGATCTTACGGATAAGGCACGCAGGGCTGTTTACAGTATAAGACGACCCCTGTTCAAATTCAACCCACCCATTAAACTGTGGCTGAAAATCTTCGATAGCATCATCAAACCCATTCTTCTCTATGGCTGTGAAATCTGGGGCCCCAAATTTAAATTAAACTATGAATCATGGGACAAAAACCCTGTTGAAATTTTCCACCTTGAATTCTGCAAAAACATCTTGGGAATTCACAGAAACGCCCCAAATCTCGGCTGCAGAGCAGAACTGGGCAGATTCCCTCTGCTCTCTGAAATCCAGAAGAGAGCAGCGAAGTTCTGGTTCCATCTTTCAGACACGCTGACAGACAGCTACCATCACAGTGCTTTCACTTATCGGCAAAAACACCCAGAGAGTGACCCCTTTCACTATTTAGTGGAAAAACATCAACTCGATTCTACAATTCAGTTAAATTATTAAAAAATTAAAGAAACAGAAAAAATAACCCAGGAAGAATACATTCATGATTGGCAGAAAAAAGTAACTCAAGTAAAGAAATTAACTTACTTCCACAGTATAAAATCTGATTATAAATTAGCGCCATTCCTGAGCAGTATTCCAAGATGGCGGCGCGATCAGACGCGGCGGCTGCTCCAGGTCCCAAAGACGGTGCTTTTTTGTCTTTTAATGTCGTCTGTTCGTCTCCAAATAGTGTAAATTTACCGCTAGTTCATAAGGAAATCACTCCTAAACTCAAATATGTTCGCCAAAGACTTTTGGATATCGGCAACGCATACAAAGACCAACTCTCGCCGGCGGCTACTGAGAAGCTACGAGGCCTCTGTTTACTGCTGAAGCCGGACCTCGAGACCGCGGCCTCGCCTACTGTCGCTACCCGCACAAGGCGGCGTCAAGCGGTGTGAGAGAGGACGGAAGCGCGGTAAGCGCGGAGGTATCTGAGCTAGGCTGAGGAAAACCCCACAAGACCGGCTCTTCCAACACTCATGCTCTCAAGCGTTCGCTCTCTGGAAAACAAACTGGACTTAATTCAACTCAGTCGATCTACACAGCATGAGACAAGGGATTGCTGTGTGTTTGTTTTCACTGAAACATGGCTGAACGACAACATCCCGGACTCCGCCATTCAGCTGCACGGACTAACTTGCTACCGCGGACAGAGATTCATCACTGTCTGGTAAGACTCGCGCGGTGGCTTGTGTGTACGTCAACAAAGAATGGTGTAACAATGCTGGGGTAGTGACAAAACACTGTTCATCGCTGGTGGAGTTTATGTTTGTGAAGTGTCGACCGTTCTATCTGCCGCGGAGTTCACGGCCATTGTTATTGTCGCGTATACATCCCACCGTGCGCAAACGCAAAGGACGCGCTTCATGAGCTGTACAGCGCCATCAGCGAACAACAAACAAATAACCCCGACGGCTTTTTCATCATAGCCGGTGACTTCAACCACGCAAACCTAAAGACAGTTTTGCCAAAGTTCTACCAACATGTGAACTTTGCAACAAGGGAAATAACACACTGGACTTTGTTTACACAACAGTTAAGAGCGCATACAAAGCTGAACCCGCCCCCACCTCGGGTACTCAGACCACATCTCTGTTATGCTAATCCCAGCATACAGACCACTTCTGAAACTGGCCAAACCGGTTCACAAACAGATCAAGGTATGGCCAGACAATGCCACCTCAGCACTGCAGGACTGCTTCCAGGACACAGACTGGAACATGTTTAAAGAGGCGGCCACCTACAACAACCACACAGACCTGCAGGAGTACACTGAAACTGTGACTGCTTATATCCAAAAGTGCACTGATGATGTGACAGTCACCAAGACCATCACCACACGCGCCAACCAGAAGCCATGGATGACAGCAGAGGTTCGTGGGCTGCTAAAGACCAGAGATGAAGCATTCAGATCAGGAGATAAAGCAGCCCTCAAAACAGCAAGAGCCAATCTGTCCCGCAGCATCAAAAATGCAAAACGGTCATATGCTCAAAAAATCAACAATCACTTCACAGACAGCAGTGACACACGGAGTCTGTGGCAAGCTATTCAGACCATCACAGACTACAAGCCCCCGCCACAGGCCTGTGATGACGACACATCCCTCCCAGATACACTCAACCACTTTTACTCACGGTTTGAAATGCTGAATGACACACCTGCACAAAACTGCCCACACCTCCCAACGACAAGGCGCTCTGTCTGTCTCCAGCCGACGAAGGAAGTCCCTATCTAGGATCAACCCACGCAAGGCTGCGGGTCCTGACAACATACCTGGCCGTGTACTGAAAGACTGCGCTGCACAGCTGACAGATGTCCTAACAGATATCTTCAACACCTCGCTGAGCCAGGCAGTCGTCCCCACATGTCTCAAATCCACAACAATCATACCGGTACCAAAGAAATCACCTGTGTCCTGTCTAAATGACTACCGTCCCATAGCACTGACTCCAATCATAATGAAGTGCTTTGAGAGGTTAGTCATGCACAACATCAAAACCAGCCTCCCCAATACACTCGATCCGCTCCAGTTTGCATACCGTCCGAACCGCTCTACGGACGATGCAATTTCCTCCACTCTCCACCTGGCTCTTACCCACCTAGAAAATAAAGACTCCTACGTTAGAATGCTGTTCATTGACTTCAGCTCAGCATTCAACACAATAATCCCACAACAGCTCATAAATAAACTCAACCTGCTGGGCCTTAACAATTCCCTCTGCAATTGGATCCTGGACTTTCTAACCGGAAGACCTCAGTCAGTCCGTGTCGGCCACAACACCTCGAGCACTACCACACTGAACACAGGTGCCCCACAAGGCTGTGTGCTCAGCCCGCTGCTCTTCACGCTGCTGACCCACGACTGCACTGCCAAGTCCAGCTCCAACCACATCATCAAGTTCGCTGATGACACAACAGTGGTAGGCCTCATCAGCAACAACGATGAAACGCACTACAGAGAGGAAGTGGCACAGCTGGCTGAATGGTGTGGCACTAACAACCTGTCCCTCAATGTGAGTAAGACAAAGGAGGTTGTGATGGACTTCAGGAGAAACTCCGGTGATCACCCCCCACTGACCATCGACAGCTCGCCTGTGGAGAGAGTCAGCAGCACTAAATTCCTGGGGGTGCACATCACAGAGGATCTCACCTGCTGTACTGCAGCAGACCGCAAGACCCTACAACGGACAGTGAACACCGCTGCAAGGATCATCGGTGCCCCTCTCCTCCATCCTGGATATTTTCCTCACACGATGCTCCAGCAAAGCCAATAGTATCGTGAAGGACTCCACACACCCTCCCACAGTCTCTTCCAGCTCCTACCATCAGGAAGACGGTACCGGAGCATCAGAGCCCGCTCTGCCAGACTGCTCAACAGCTTTTTCCCCAGGCTGTGAGAGCCCTGAACTCAAATCACCCCGCCTCTCTGAACCCCCATACAAACCCCCTACCTCCTGTAACATGTAACGTGCAATTCGAAGTGTGCTACACACAGGTGAGTGGGCCTGTACAAACCACCTGTAGTAGCACACTCTCCTCCTCTATGCGCACTAGTCACTTTTCACACACACTGCTGTGTGTACACAAATCCCACAAAAAGAACTCCGTAATATATGTATGTTTACATGCTCATGCACTACAAATCATCCTGCACTGTTCCCCAGCTAGCTGCTTGAACTCAATGTTTCTCCTTGCACATGTACAGTACTTATCTGAAGCATTCGTATAGTTTGTATAGTTTGTATTGGTACTTTTTTATAGATAGTATATTTATATTTATAGTCAAAATCTATCAGTAGGATAGTTGTGTATAGGTTTATATTGTCTTACTCCATTGTTGTATGCCTGTATTTATGTAGCACCGTGGTCCTGTGAGGCACGACATTTCGTTCCACTGTATGCCCCCGCATGTAGCGGAATGACAATAAAGCTCAACTTGACTTGACTTGACTATGGTCAGAGAAAGCTGCTGACGAAGTATCGTCTGAGTGAGCACAGTCTGTGTGTGGAGACGGGCCGACACAAGCAGAGCTGGAGAGCCAGAGAGCTCCAACTGTGTTCTCACTGCACAGAGGGACTCATAGAGGACGAGCTGCACTTCCTCACAGAGTGCAGCAAATATAAACACATCAGAGATGCCTATTTCAAACAAATAGCTCTAGTTTCACCTGAATTTAAGCATACAAGCAACTTAGACAAATTCTGTTATATTCTGGGAGAAAAGGAAAAGTGTATCCACCTGGCAGCGCAGTATGTGTCCTCCTGCCATCAAATGAGGGACAAAGGCTGATCCCTCCTTTCCATTTATAACTGCTCTCTGTATTCATTTAATCATTTAATTATTTATTTTTTACCTACATGTATAATATGGACATGTATTTGTGTTTCCCCTAGATTTTATTTATCTGTATAATATATGTATTGCTTTGGCAAATTCACGAGTTCACACTTACATATATTTGGCACGAGTAACGTAATGCGTATTTGCCGAGTATGGTAATACGTTGTTGCCGTGCTGTCCTGGGGAAGGGCTCCGAGCTCGGGAATTGCCCGAACCCAGAGTACCCCCCTAGTGTATTGAGAACTTTAGTGATAATGGTGGAGAAGGGGTGGTGGATGGGATGCTGATTAGCCGTCAAATGAATGGAGGTATGTCAGCTGTATTTATACCCGTGTATTGATTAGCTTGATGGCGTACCACTTGTGTCTAATTAGGCTAAGTATCTGACGTGCTCCTCCCGAACTTTGTTAATGAAACATCATTTCACGAGTTCACACTTACATATATTTAGCACGAGTAACATAATGCGTATTTGGCGAGTATGGTAATACGTTGTTGGCGTGCTGTCCTGGGGAAGGGCTCCGAGCTCGGGAATTGCCCGAACCCAGAGTACCCCAGACTAAGATCCCCCCCCAAATACGCAATGGAGATCTGGTGGTAGCTGGTATCGAGGAGTAGCCTGGATGACGGGCCGGGGGAGCCTACGTGCTCGGAGGGAGCGGTTTGGCATGCATGGGTAGGCCCCACCGGCCGCTGGTGTGAACTGCGTGGTTTGGGGCGACCAGTCAGGGAGGGCTCGAACCGAAGCTCAACTGTGTGCTCATCACGTTGGGACGGGTGAGCCCTGCTCGCCGATGGAGGAGCAGCGTGGTTAAGGCCCTGACCAGGAGGACCCGAGTTGCCTGCAGTGGGATAGTTCATGGAGTCGGCGTACGGGCCCTACTGGCCGTCAGCCCCTGCTGATCAGAGGACAGAGGGCGGGATCTGGCCGAGAGGTCCCATGAAGCCTCCGACTAGAGCACAATACTCCGTCATCGGACAAGTGGGTCCCATTGGCTTGGCAGATAAAAAGAGTTTGGGACGTCCGATAAGGAGGCTCTCGCGACATCCGACAGGATATCAAGACTCACGGCATCGAATGGATGAGCCTCACTTGCGGGCGGCAAGTACAGGAGCCCACCAGGAGACCAGCATCAACGTCTGACACGAGATCAAGACTACGATGTCAGACGGATAGCCTCGCTGTCGGGAAGGGAG